>NC_056737.1:1548249673-1548367173 GCF_019279795.1 Protopterus annectens | reverse complement strand
TTGTTTTTCAATTGAATTGTGCAGGTTATAGGTCACATTAAAGGTGGGAAAAGTTTTGAAATGATGTATTGTGGTCATATTTTTATATCAGAAAAACCTGGCATTTTAACAGGGGTGTGCACACTTTTTATATCCTGTGTGTGTGTGTGTGTGTGTGTGTGTGTGTGTGTGTGTGTGTGTGTAGATATATATATATATATATATATATATATATATATATATGGATCTACTTTCTGTCAATGAAAGTACGATCCATTGAATCCAACTTACCCGCTCACTATCCACCAAAACTGCCTTTTTAACAAAACAGCAAAGTGACGACTTCCTTTTCCAGGGAAAGAAACCACTGTGGTGAACTGTGCCCTCTACCTGTGTAGTGTTTTGTTAAAAAGGCAATTTCGGTGGATAGTGAGTGGGTAAGATGGATTCGATGGATCATACTTTCGTTGTAGATCCATATATACATACACACACACACATATATATATATATAAAATTCCTTGATGCTTAATTCACATTATGTTACTATTTCTGTGTTTCAAGTTAATAGGACTATTTCGAAAGTGTCCCTGATTCTGTTGAAATTTGTCCCTGTTGCATTGAGAGCTATGACTTTAGTGACTGACTGTAGCCTCAGTAGTTTATTAGAAAGTCAGACATAAGGGACAGGACAAAATTATGAGATATAATTTGGGATAACTGAGAAACATGCTGGTGTCGTTTGCAAGTAATGCCCAACAAGTTGCGTGTTATTGTGGAAATAACACATGCAAAGGGTGTTAGAATGGGCTATCTGTAAAATTGTTTTGTACTTTTTAAAAACTATATGCATATTTATTTATTTTTTATATTTCTGATGTAACATAGTTCTTCTGCCTCGAGAATCAAAGTTGCTTCAGTATATGTATTTTTACTGGAGGAAGTATTTTACATCAAAAATATAAAAGATGTAATTATTTAATGCCTAGATGGATACACATTCAGAAGCACAAAAATACAGATATATAGACACACACATACACACAAAAAAACTTACACATGCAAAAACATAAACAGTCAAACAGGCACACACATTCATAGATGTAAAACACACACACACATACCACTTAACAGCCACTTTGTTGTGCATGAACACAGCTATATTAGCTTTATTCTGAGGAAATGAATATTAACAAAATAAAACAAAAAAATCAACTTGTATTACCTCTCATCACCCCTCCCTTTCCCTTTACAGTCCATAGTTTTGCATTCAATTGACTTTTCAGTTAAATTATATAGTGGGTTATATTTAGAAAAAAATGATAGTTTAATAAATCAGAAATGTCAGACTGCCTTTTGCAGTCAGTGCTGTCTGTCTTCATTTGTCTCATTCACTCACTCACACATGATCGCTGGCATGCATCCAAGCGCGCGCGCACACACACACACACACACACACACACACACACACACACACACACACACACACACACACACACACACACACACACACACACACATTTCTTTTCTTTGATTAAGCTCCTGATATGCATTTTCCTTTTTTTTTTTAATCTTACCTTTAGTCGGAAGAAGTTGAGCCTCTGAGAGACATTTTCTCATCCTAACTAGTACTGTACTGTTTCTGTCCCTCCTGATCCTGAGTCTTGGTCTCTGGGGTCTGGGATGGGATTCCTGCAGTTCAGGTAGCAGAGGACCTGTCTGTGAGTCCGGGATACTGGACTCTGTACTGCACATTTGCACAACTAACTTAAACTTGCAGCACTTGCTCCTTGGCTTGGCTGCTGCAGATGCAGAATGCAGGCAGAAGAAGTTTACTATTAAACTTTTCTTTTACTATTTAGTAATTTACTTAAGTTAACAGCTCTGCTTGCTTTCTGCTTGCTGTGCAACTGCTTCATGCTGCTGTGAAGGAACGTTAATTCACTCAATGTAGCACAAGTCTGACCGTGACTACAGATGTATATAAAAAAAGCAAAGTTTAACAGAACAGTCCAAGCCGTATTCCAACAGGCTGCCAGTCTCCCTCATGAAGCTGATGTCACCTTGCACGTTCTGCACGTGATGAGATCAGCGACAACTAAAACAAAAAAAAAACGGAATTGAAGGGGCCACTCTGGAATTCATGGCACCCCATAATTTGGACCTCAGAACTGGTAAATACCGAGGAATTTGGTATGGTTGAGATGTGTTTTGGTAGTTCAGCAGCAGAACTCTTCAAGTTTCTTTAGGAGAAAGGAAAGGAGTCACAGGACCTTAAACATATTCTTGCATCTCCAGTTTCACAGTTTCAAAGGAATTACCCAGTTAAGACTCCCTTTATAAGAAAGCCATCCCTGTCCTCTTCCTCTTCTAAAAGTAAGAGGGGACCCAGAAAGCCAGCCTCTTCAAAGACTGCTTCTTCCACCCCTTCTCCAAAACAGTCCTTTCAGTCCTACCAGCCACCAGGGCCAATCACTCCCTTGTCTCTTCATCTCAGGCCATCTCTTGCTTCTTGAAAGTTGATTACTCAGGACTCTTGGTTCCTTTCCATAATCAAAAGAGGGTATTTCATGGTTTGGGAAACATTTCCGTCACTCAGAGGGACCCCCCCCCCAAAGATCAGTTGAGCTTCTTCATTCAGGTCATCACAGACCTTATCTGTCAGGGGACTCTCCAAGAGGTTCCCATTTCCCAGCAAGTAATGGGATTTTACTCCAGGATGTTCCTGGTCCGCAGAAAGGATGTCCCTTGGAGGCCCATCCTGGACCTTTCCCATTTAAAAACATTTGAGTCATTTCTTTCTGTATGTTGATTTCACCTTCCTTTCGCTCTCTAATTCTTCCCCAGATGTTCATGTTGTCCTTAGACACAAAAGATGCCTATCTTCACATTCCCATCCACCCAATTTTCAGGAAGTTTTTATGTTTTTCTGTTACTTCCTTGCATTTTCAATTTTGTGCTTTGCCCTTTGGTCTCTACAGCACCCAGGGTTTTAATAAAATGTTTGGTTCCTTTCGTAGCATTCTGCATAATGCAGGGAATTCAAATCTTCTCTTACCTCGACAATCACTTGATTCAGGCACAGTCCCCAGAACTTCTACAGGAAAATCTTTTCTTCACCATTGCCCTTCTACAGAGTTTAGGGTTCACTGTAAACTTCCAGAAGTCTTCTCTCACTCCATTGCAGGATCACCACGGCGAAAGAAGTTCAAGACCCAAAAGTCAGCAGGAAAGATCATGGCCACGGTGTTTTGCAATCAGGAAGTTGTTGTAATGACCATCTTCCAAGGGGAAAAAACAGTTAATGCAGAATACTACTGTAACTTGCTGTGCTGATTAAAGGAGGCATTGAAAGAAAAAAGGAGAAGAAACCTGCAGAAAGGAGTTCTCTTTTTGCAAGAGAATGCACCTGTTCATAAGGCTGGCAAAACTATGGATGTTTTAACAAAACCAGGGTTTGCATGCATAGACCATCCACCCTACTCATCGGCTCTTGCTCCATTTGATGATTTCCTGTTTCCAAACCTTAAAAAGAGTTTGAAAGAGTGGCAGTTTTCAAGTGATTCAGCAGAGATTGCAGCAGCAGAGCAGTGTTTCAGTAACCAGACTTCTATTGGCAGGGTTACAGAAGCTTCAGACAGGATGTGCCAAGTGAGTTGAACTTCGGGGTGAATATGTTGAATAACTTGCAAGGTTCATGGTTCCATGTCATTCCCTTTTAGGTTGGGCTTAGAACTTTTCAGTACCCCCTTGTATCATTAAGATTAGCATCTGTCATCTCCGTGTATCTTCTTCCCTTTCATTTAGTAACATATTTAGCCTTTATCCTTTTTCTTAGATTGCCAGAGAACATCAAATCATCTCTCCATTTCCTTCTTATCTACTGTAAGAAGGTCTAGTGTTTTAAATATCTGTTGATGTACAGGCTTGATATGTGGATTTGCCATGTGACGTACTACCTTTGGGGTAGTCAGTATCATACATGAAAACTGTAGAAAAAGTCAGTTGTTAATAGCAGTATTCCAAAAACAGGCCTCCTCCTTTAATTACAGGACTGACAAAAGTTTTTATCTAGTAGCAGTTAAAGCAACCATTTTCCTAAGCTTTTGTTATAGAGGCACTTATTTTTATTTCAATAGCTTTTATTTATTCTTTTCATTGATCTAAAATACCATACATAGAACAGGTAGAGGTAAGACCTCTTCACAGTAAGCAGTTGTTATACACTGAGGGTAGTACAAACAGAAATAAAACAACCAATACTATTTACACTATATACATAGATGCTTTCAGTATTCGAGAGAAAAATTGATACAGTTCAGTGAGAGTTTTTGTGATTGCGAGTATACCTTAGAAAAAAAGAGGGAGAGGAAAAAGAACATTTCTTGAGCTATGAATATAGTTTAGTAAGGGATCTCGTATTTGTATTTGTCTGATACATTGTCATGAGCTAGGCAAGAATAATATTGAAGATTTGTTCCCGTAATTTCCTGTGTTTGATGTTTTTATTCCCCTTATCTATTAAAATTTTATGGGCTAAAAGATGTTTGGTCGCCATTAATTTGAAATTCTCCCAGGATATGTTATTTAGGTTAAGCCAATTGGTTGTTATATAGAGTTTCAGTAAGAGAAAAATATTGATCATAGTAATTGCTTGAGTTTTAGAGATGTTATTTGGTAGGATATGTAGAAGAGTAAATTCCCAGGTGAGTGTGGATGTTTGATAGCCCATTTTTGTAACTGGAATTTAAGGGAGTTCCAAAGTTTAAATGCACATTTACAGCTCCAGAGTAAATGGAGTATATCAGCCATTTGAATTTTACAATGAGGACAAAGAGGGGATTTCGTATAGTTAAATTTATGTAAGATAGCGGGTGTGAAATATGCGTTGTTATAGATCAGTTGGGTAAATGCCAATTTCTTAAGCGGTATGGATTTATTTATTAAGTTGATAGCTTGGTTTAATTGAAGGGTATTGATGGATGGATTGTTCTTTCTCCAATAATCCAAGACAAGCAGATCTTTTTGGAATTTAATGTCTTTGATTAATTTGTATGTATTAGTGATATATTTTTTAGTTGAGAGGATAGTCTTCCATAGAGAGTTACAGGTTGTTATATCATTGTTGCTTATGTTGCAGTTTTGTAAATAGCTGGTACATAATTCTTTAATTTGCCTTAAAATCACTGTATAGGATTTGGGGAGGTTCAAATGATTCCTTATTTCTTGTATAGAATCGTTAATGTATGGGTATATATCTTGGATGGTTATATTAATTTAGGAAAGGGATTCAGGTTTACAGACTGATTGTTAATTTTAAGGTTGGGATTTTTGTGTAAGGGTTGTAGCATCATCATTATAGAGGCACTTCTACTAGAATAAGGATCCAGTCACAGCCTGGCCCAATTATATGGCTGCTGACCAGCAGCTGTTTTGCTGACGTCTGATATAGCAATACTCCCAGGACTGGCAGTGATGTATCAGGAACTCTACACATCTTTTTTTCATGGAGCAGAACCTCACCCATACAGGAGGTTTTGCCCCCTGAACTTGTTTACTCTGAGGCTGTTGCATATCAGAGACAGTGAATCCCCTAACAACTTTTGTCAAAAACTCTAAAATGAGGGATATGTTTTTAAACATTTCAGACATTACTTAAACTAGCCATTGTCATAGTAGAACACTGCTGATCCCCCCATCCAAGTTTGGGGTAGACTGTGCCACTTTCCCATTTGAATGGAATTCATCTGCCCAAACAAATGACAATTGAAAGTGTGGTGTAAATCCTGTCATTCCCTTTCAAATCTGCCACCACTGATTTCTGTATTTCCATCCAGTTGTAGATGAAGTTATTTCATATTTGATTTTTGTAAATGTATTTTTTTACACTTAAAGTCAAGAAACTGGGGTCCTATTCAGAATTATAAGAGTCTGATCATGTCTGGTGATGGACACTAAAATGAATTTATGCAGTTTTGCCCTACATACAGCAGTAGGATTGACTGACATTTGTAGAACTGAAGGATACACGTTTCCACATTAGCCTTAATTCATGATCACAGAATGATATATATCACATAGATCATTGTTGCAATTGGAATTAGATGGATGCAGATGCCAGTCTCCCAGTGTGATCTTTTTTTAACATGTGGATGTACTTAGAGACATGCAGATGCAGTCTTGTACCATGGCCATTGCAAGGAGGCTGGATACATGCCTTATTTTTGCTGCCAAAAGAGAAAGGTTGATTTGAAGGCCTTAGTTTTTGACCAGTGCTTACTAACTTTCTGTTTTATCTTTATTAATATATATTTTTTGTGTATGACTATATACTATTTCTAATGTCATCGCAAAAAGACAGCTATCAACAGCTGCTATTGCATCCATTAGATTCCTCCAAAAGACCATCACTTGCTGCTGCTGCTGTGTTTAGAAGAAAGCCACAAAACAGTAAACAATAAACATTGTGTTGAGTTTAACAAAAAGCTTTAGACGAAAGAAGGATGTAAACAAGCTTTATTTAGAACATAAAAACTGTTTTTTTTATTTTTTTTAAATAAATTTCATTTCCATGAGTCAAAATTCAATAGCTAAATCAACTCTGTGGAATAGAGGGATAAAGTCTTATGAGCCAAAGAACCAGGGTTCGGTTAGCCACCTAGGCACTGGAGAGCGTGGCTTGGGGTGGTGCTGAGCAGTAGATGCTAGAATCACAGGGAAAGGGAGACCATCGAGTTCACTACATTGATATCACATTGTGTAGGCCAGGTGGAAAACTTCAAGCACACAGGATCCAGACACATGCATGATTCTGCCAGTAACAGTATGAGCTGTAGTCAGGATTTTATGAGCTGTAGTCAGGATTGTCACATGCATGGAAGCAGGCATATTTCAATGAAATGGGGTTGCAGTTCCCCTTAAGTGGTGTGTGAAGCTAACTGTGAGAGCACGGGGAGGGGGGTTAAAGATCCATGAATAGAAATTCTTTCAAAGTGATGATGATGATGACATCTCATAAGGGGATAACCTGTCTTCTCTACCAACCATCTTTAGGATGGAGGCCTGTGTTCTGGCTTATCCCTCTCATTAGCAGCTCCAGTCTAGGAAGGTAAGATGGGCACTCTGGCCCAAAGGAGAAGAGTTCTAGAGATGTGACTGAATGGCCAGACTACTGTGGGTTGCCAAAATAGATTAAAAAAATTGTACAGCTTAAGCATCTAGTTAAAAAAAAAAAAAAAAAAAAAAAAAAAAAACTTTACAAGGAGAGGAGAAACACTAGGAATATTCCTCTCAGAAAATTAAAAGCTGTGAAACTAAATAATTTGCTTTAGAAGGGCAGATGATGGTCATCAGGTAGCCTCAGTTTGTTGCTGTTAAGGAGACTGGCCTTTTTTCAGCCACTTGAATTAAGATTTATTCATTCAGTCTTCAAGTTAAAGTTCACTGTATGCCCTTTGTTCTCCCTACCATCTCAGTGCCTCATCAGGGGGTTCCTGTAATCAGTGATTCATTCTTCGCTCTAGTAACAAATTCCTTCTCAAAGTAACTAAATTTAATAATACAGCAGGGGAAATCGCGCTTCTCTAATTGTGTCTAGAATCTGGAACACTCGACTTAGACATATACCTACTATCCCTTCCTTCCCACAGTTTAAACAATCACTAAAAACTCATGTCAGTAGCAACTGGCTGTGGTTCTGTACTACCCCAGCTTAGATCATCCTCCACATTAACCCTCACTCCTCCTCATACCTGACCACCCATGCACCTTAAGTTGTGTTAATAGGTCTAGGTCCTAGAATTGGATATTAGTCAGATGGTATAGTAAATACGACAGATTTTCTACTCCATTCTTTATCTTTATGTAGATGTATTCTTAGACATGTGACTCTAGTAACAATGTATTATTTAATTGTCTGTCTAATTGTATTGTAATGACTGTACTATTTCTGATCTCATGTTATATGATATAAGTTATATGTTAGTAATATGTGGAGCTTTTCTTCCCGGGCCTGCACTGAAAAGGGACCTTTGTCCGGTGGAATTTCCTGGTTAACAAATGTACAATAAATAAATAAATATGGCTTCTCATGCTGGAGCATTGCAACTCAGCTGAAAGAAAGTTCCCAATCTTTACATTGGCTCCCTAGTTTTGTGTGTGAGACATGAGTTTGGATCTTTTCCGTTTTCAGTTTAGGAAACTGTGCATGCTTCTGCATCTCTTTCAATGGGCGTTTTTTTTTTCTGGCAGTTTTGGTTGTGATGCCTGGTGATCAGATGCGAAAAGGGCAGACTCCTGTATGTCAAGACAAATGCAGTACAGTGGAAACCGGTAACTAGCACCCCACTGCCTAATTCTAGTTCATCTGGGAAATTAGACTTCAGTCATCTAGGTGATGAGATTTCTCCTGTGGCATCCAATGATTAGAATTTTTTTTTTTCAAAGAGTTTTACTTTACTATGGAAGGAAACTCAAGCTTTAACACCACCTTCTAAGCCCTCAGTGTCAGGGACTGTTTCTAAAAAATACTGCCATTTCTTTTCCGAAACTCAAGCTTTAACACCACCATCTAAGCCCTCTGTGTCAGGGACTGTTTCTAAAAAATACTGCCATTTCTTTTCCTTCGGGTTATGAGGAGAGTGAAAAGCCCCTATTTGCCCAACCAGATTACATAGTCCCCCTGGTCTGGATGTGTCTGTGTGGACAAATATACCCGTTTGTCTGACTTTCTCTTCTATCACAGGCTGATATTTTTGGTAAAATGTTGAGTATGACAAAGCTCCAATTTAAATGCATCTAACAAAATTTTGTCATCACCCAAGTAAAGATATGCTGAGGTTTTAAAATTTGATACTCTTAAATGACTGTCTGTTCCTTCTTTTAAGGATGAGCAGTTTACTCTGTTCCAAGAGCTTGATTCAGTCACCTGTTCTGAGAAAAAAAGGCATATTGTACAGGGGCCTGGGGAACTGTAAATTTTTCCAAAGGGTTTTAAAAAAACATCTCTAATATTCTTGACAGACTGGTAAGAGAGGGAATATTTCTGCTACTTAGGGCATTAGACCAATAAGCTACCATAATTACATGGCGTAGTACTAGCAAAAGGTTTTGAAACTAATTTATGACCTCTCTCAAGGCATTGCTGATGTTTCTGTAAGGAAGAAGGATATTTAAACTAGCACAAAAAGCTAACAAGGTTTGTGCACGTTATAAAGTATGATATGACACACTAGTTGCTTCCTTCAGGGCTGCTGCTCTTTTTACTGTTTAAAATGGTATACTTGGCATAGAGGGCCAGTTCTTAGATGATATTTCATTACCTCAAAGCTTTCTGTTTGGTCTCCTTTCCCTGAATGTACTGAAAAAAGCTAGAAAAGAAAGGCAAATCCAGGAAAAATGTAAAACAACTGTTGCACACTCCTATTTTGAAAGACTGTATATGTTTTCATAAGATAGCTGCTGCCATATTCTTCACAAATGGGACCTATCTGCCAGAATACCCATACATCTGGCCAGTCTACAAAACTCAGACTCCTTCCTCGCATATTGTGCATCTGCGTTTATCACAAGTGAATTTGCTAGCATAAAGAAGGGTGTACATATGTACCAAAACTGTGAGGTTTCTTGCCACTATTCTGCATCAAGTCTAGTCATCTGTTATGGTTGACTTCATCACATTCTCTGGCAGGTAAGTACTCATTGAGGAACCTTGCTTTTTTCAATAATTTTGTTGAGACTTTTTTCTTATGTGTGTCGGGAAAATAAGGAAAGTGTGATTGTAGGTGTCATTTTCCATACAAGTACTCCCAGTTGAGTTTTGTTCTTTTTACGGGCTAAACATGACATAAAACTTTGTCATCTGTCAGAAATTGACACCCAAAATAATTATACACTTAGGACTTACTTTGAAAGCAATCGTCTCTAGACATTAGCATACACTACCATAGCATAATCCACTACATCATTTGACGTTTTCTGTCCATCATTTGATGTTTTCTGTCCGTTAAAAAAAAAAAAAAAAAGAAATCCTGTAGAAAGGTGCTTGATAGTAACCACAACGTCCACGCCTGTGCGAGTCTGAGATGGGTGACTCCAGCAAGGTGTCTCTGCTGCCCCCAGACCATCCATCTTTCTCTCCCAGGCCTTTTAATGCTGCCCCTTTGGAAGTCATTAAGGTTAGTATATCTAACAAGACAACAATATGGCAATTAGCCAAGAAGAGAGAACTTGGGCTCGCTTTGACTGAGGGTAAAGGAGGAATTCAACAGATCCTTGTTCACGAGGATGATCAGGGTGACTTAAAAAACTTCCTCCACTTTCCAAAACTGAAGTTACTTCTGTTGGTGTGGTTCCATATTCTCAGAATTTTTGTTGGTGTGATTCCATAGTCTCCGAATTTTTGTTGGTGGGGTTCCATATTCTCAGTATTTTTGTTGGTATGGTTCGCTTTGTGCCATATTCTCCGAATTTTTGTTAGGATGACCAAGGTGCATTAATGGGGGAGGTAGACCTGTTTCCACCCTGGGGCAATACATCTGGATATTCCACATAAGGATATCCAGAAAACAAATCATATTCCTCCACTGTATAATCCATTTTCCAGTTAAACTTCAGATAAAGGTAGCCTGGAATAGGTGGTGGGGTATAATGCTCCTTAGGGATCAGAGGAAAAAATGCCAGTAGTAATACCCCTTAAAAGCAGCAGTTCAAACAGACCTTTTATGACCAACAACTGAGTTGAAGGATGGGGCAGTGGTACCAGTTGTAGCAGGCCTGGGCTCTATGGGAAGAGGGAGCCCGCCTTACCAGTGGCAATGCCCAAAGTGTCAAATGGACTAGGAGGTGGGTGACCACAGGATAGTCCCTGAATCTCAGTCCTTAGGTCATGGTCACAGTGAACCAGACCATAGACAAAATCTCAGTAGCAGCAGAAGACCGACCTTGAACTAAATCTCAGTTATAAAGAACCAGACCGTAGACAAAATCTCAACAACAGCAGGAGATACTCCTTGATAAGAACCTCAGACCAGGCAAAAACTTAATATGGCCGGCTGTGCTAAGTGGGCGCCGGACCAGCCCCTGTACCACACAAGGACAAAACAACACTGACGAAAACTCTTCAGTAGTACTCCAAGTTTATTGTAGCCATCTAAGCGGAGTTCTGAGCAATGAGAGTGAGTAGTGAAAAGCTCAACTATTTATACTTTAATCTGGGGGGGTGTCAGTGGGGCCCCTCCCTAAATGGATATGACCTTTAATGGGGGTTGGGCCTCCCAGACTGAACACAGCACCTTATAGTCTCATTTATTGTTATATGTCAGAACTGTAACCTTGCATGCAAACGCTATGCTAAACCTTTAAACAACTGTGCTTTAAGTTATAAATCATTAATATACTTTAAAAGACTCTGTAGATATCTTAAAAATACTATAAACAAGGGGTCCCTCTTCCCATAGCGCCCCAGGCCTGCTACAACTGATACCATTGCACCATCCTTCAGCTTGGCTGTTGGTCACAAAAGGTCTGTTTGAACTGCTCCATTTTCCAAGTTAGAAAACCAATAAAGAGTACTGTTAACCCTTCAAGAATTTCAGAGTAGTCAACCTTTCATCATCTTTATCAGCTTCTACTCCTTTGAAAAAGAAAAGAAACTTCTCTTCCTCTGAGGAGGAATACCATTCTGATTCAAACCAAAGGTGCGAGATTATGCCTCTCAGACCTCCTTCCTCAATGGTTTGAATCAGTTGCATATGATACACTGTCGTCTTGATTCTCCTGATGAGATTTGTTTTGGAGACACTGTTGTCAAAATAAAGAGTTATTTTGAATGGGAGAGCAGAAAAGTCTTAGACTTTCAGAAAATATATTAAAAACTTTTGAACATAGAAACCCCTAAACCTGTTTCTATCTCTTGATGCTGTCAAAGGAATTAGGAGTTTTCCTTCTTCTAATCATAATTCTAATGATGGAGACAGTGGGTCATAGATGTGGCCAAAAAGGTCTATACCTTAGTCACCTTATTTTTCAGTGAAATCAGTTGTCAGACTCGCATAATAAAATACCTTGGGATAAACTGTTGCTAGCATTCATAATTCTGATGATAAATTTATAAATTAAACCTGCAGTATTTCCAGAAATACCTATAGCCATGATGAGTTTAATTGTGTTTACCAAAAAAAGCATTTACTAGAAAATGAAAATCAAAGTCTAAACCAACTGTACTAGAAGCAGTGAATATAGGAACAGAGATAAAACAACTGGAATTGGGATCTTTAAAAATGGGCAGGAGTAAATTACATAGGAAAATGGGAATTGTGGGAACAGTACATACAGGAGAGGAATGAGGTTTAAAAGAAGGCAGGATTTGAATGAGCTATGTAATGTTTGACTGACAGTGATTGGGTAGATAAGTGATGTATAATGATTGCAGGTAGGATTGTGTCAGTATGGTGTTGTAAAATGCTTGCAGCTGGGATTATGTTAACATGTTTTGTTTTCTTGTTTAAATAAAAAAAAAGAATAAAAAAAGAGAAGGCAAGAATTGAATAATTTATGTAATGTTGCTTAGACTATATGATGTAAAAAAAAGATATGTGATATACGTTTGTAAATGTGAACTTGTTAATATGGTTTGATTACTTTTATATAAATATGTTTGCCTATGTCACAAGTGATAATTCAATAAAGATGTTTAACAAAACTAAAATAAAATAAACCTTTAGTATCTCAGCTAAGGATGTAAACATTCACTTGAAGCTTCATTTTTTTCTAGCCCTGGAAAAATAAAACTGTGAAAGTGAATTCAGTTTGATATTTCACTGCTGAAAGTTTTCCAACTTGCAACTGGAAATTTATTTATTCATTTATTTGACTTTTGTTTACAGGGAAAGTTCAAGTGGTCCGTAGGTGCCCATTTTCAATGGAGGCCTGGGGAGAAAAGCTCCAGTACATACAAATTACATAGCAGATTAAGTATGCAAAGGGTAGAAGGTTTGATAAATTGAGTACCCAATAATTATAGTCCTTACATAGGCATTCAATAATTGTAAAATAGGCAGTGTATATTACATGTATTTTGAAGGTGGTGCAGTGCAGTTTAGACAAACAAGTAACATGGCATTATTATACATTGTGAAGCGTCAAATAGGGTCACAAGAAGATTGGGAGAAGAGGAAAAGAGATATTGTATCATGTTAGAAGTTGGTGTAGGTGAGCCTGATGATTAAAGTTTTTAGTAAAGTGGAGTTGAGAAAAGTAGCAGGATAGCAGTTAAATTAGAGTGAAGAGTAGTATGAAAAGGTAAGAGTGTTGAAACTGAGGTAATAAAATGTAGAGAAGCTAGTTGAGGGGGAAAGTAAAGGAAAAAGAGAACTGTAAATAGGGAAGTGGAGAGAAAAGGAGGAAGCTTAGAAGAGGAAAAGATGAACTTTAGAAAGAATGGAGAGGTGGTAATTTGTAGGGATATCAAGCTTCATCCCGGGTTGGTACATGAGCTGAGCCAGGTAGAGGATAAGCAGTCCTTTAATGGTTGTTTAAAGGTTAAGATGATTAGAAATGTATCTGATGGGTAGTGGTAGGGTATTCCAGCTTCTGATTACTGAGTACAAGACTTTCTCCTGATTTTTTTAGCTTTATAGATCATCAGGAGTTGTCTGTCCTTAGATCTTGGATATCTGTTGGCGAGGTAGTTGCGAAGTATAAAACTAAGGGTAGTGCAGGATGCAGGTTTGAGAATTAGGCTGTGAGCCAAAGTGAGTTGTAGATATATTAGGTGGTTGAGAAGTTCAAGCCATGTAAGAGATTTGAGAGCAATACAGTGATGGGGTACTGTTAGTGGCACTAGTTGTGAACCTGACAATTTTATTGTAATGGGGGTTTGTTTGTTATGACAGGGGCTCCATATAAGAGTGATAACACAAAAGTGTTGGCCAGAATGTTTTTGGTAGATGCAGTTAGAAATTTTTTATGTTGGTAGACCATACCATTTTTTTTAACAAGAAACATTTTTATTGAATTTTCACGTATGACACAGGCAGTCATACATTTATATAAATGAAAACAAACTACATTGACATATTTTCAGTTGCAAACATTATATAACACTTATAAACTTCTGTACAGTTCTCAGTCAAACATTATATAGCTCATTCATTTCCTGCCTTCCTTTAAACTTCATTCCTCCTCCAGAACATTATTCTGCATGTATTGTTCCCACAATTCACATGTTTTCTGTGTAATTTGCTCCTACAGTTTTCTAAAGATCCCACCTCCAGTTCTTATCTCTGTTAGTTTAATCACTACTTCTAGTATTGTTGGTTTAGACTTTGATTTCCATTTTTTAGTAACTGCTTTTTTGGCAGCCACCAGAATTGAACTTAACAAGGTCTTACTATGTTTAGGCAATTCTGATGCTGTATCACAGCTAAAAAAATAATTTCTTTAGTTACACCAATTTGCCCACTCAGTATTTCTGACAGAGTAGTCTGCAAGGAATTTTTTAAAGTCTGTCAATGCAATACACTCCCAAAAAATATGTTCCCAGTTATCTCTTTCTTCTATGTCACACCTCCAACATTTGTAATTTACCTGAAAAATTATTTGGAGTCTGCTTGGAATATAAAAATACCTATGCAAACACTTCCAAGCAAAGATCCGAAATAGTCTAGACTTTGTTGCATATTTGGGAGCCTTGCATATTATCTTCCCATTGTTTTTCTGAATTGCTTTTCCAGTCCCTATTCCCAATTATTTCTGACTTCCTGTGATTGATTGCTGTAGTTATCATGCAGTATTTTTTATGTTCTACAAATTATTCCTTTTTTAACAGTAGCTTCCGCTCTATATTCTACTAATAACTCTACCAGTTTGGGTCTTTCACTTAGGATCCCCCCTATTCCTTTCTGTTTGCCTATACTCTGGTATGAGTCATTGATAGGGGAGGCAATTTCTAAACTGCATTTTAAATGAATTCTTGACTTCTTGCCATTCTATTACCTTTCCCTTTCTAGTTATTTGCTCCCAATACCTTGGCTCCTTTGCCAGTTTTCTCCAGTAAATTCTAGCCTCCTCTTGATTATTCTCTGTACCCCTAATTGCAGTCACCGTTATTGACAGAATCTCCTTTCTCCATGCCCATGTTGGCTTAATTCTTAGAATACTTTTTGCTACTTTATGAATGTAATATTATGCATGGTTATTGTTGCTCTCCTTGAGGATCTGCATCCAAAATCCCTGTCTCTCCTTATCCCTTGAGTTTTCCCCATGATTCATCAAAATCCCTTTCCACTTTGAATTATAGCTTTCTGCTTGAGTTGTGCATAGGAGTTTTAACTGTGTAGCTCTGAAATACACATTCAAATCAGGTAATCCCAAAAACACATTGTATTGGAAGGATCATCTTATCCCACTTGACTCTTGCCCTCTTCCCCTCTCACATAGTCTTTCAACTCATTTTAATTGCTATACACAGCATATCCTTTGGTTGATAAAAATATGCATGACCTGTGTATAAAAGTAAAGGGAGTAAAACAAGACTTGAAACTGTTTCAGAATGTTCCACAATACTGAAGTATCATTTTTCTGGTTTTATCAGGTACAAAATAATATCATCTGCAAATAAAACCAACTTTTCTTGAATATCATACCAGTTATATCCCTGAATTTCTCTCCCTTATTTTCTTTGCCAGTGGTTCTAAATATAACGCAAATAACAAAGGGAAAGAGGACATCACGTCTGGTTACTCTCCTCAAACAGAGCTTATCAGAGAGGAACCTTCTCACTTTAATTTCTGTCTCTGATCCCCAATATATCCTCATAACCTTATTTTATTAAGGAATGCAAATGCTTCCTTTGCCCTACTCATAAGCTTACTCTGTGGAATGCTGTCTCTGCATCACGACCCACCAGTAACAGTGGTATTTTCTTACACTCTGCTTCCCTCTGGATCATCATTGTTCTATTAATGTTGTCAAATGTTTAATGTTTCCCTCCCCTCCACAAAACCATATTGATCTATAGCTATCAATTTTGGTATCACCTTTGCAATTCTTTTAGCCATTATAGATGTAAAGTCTTTGTAATCATGGTTTAGAATCAAAATGGGCCTGTATAAAGCTGGATCTGATGGTGTTTTACCATCTTTAGGTATTACTGCCACCACAGCTTTCTTCATGGGTGGTGGTACTTCTCTTCCTTTTAAAATACTGTTACACAAAACTTTCCAGATCTTTATCACTTTTTTCTCTCCTATCTTCCAAACTTCCACAAGAATACCATCTCTTCCTGGAGACTTTCCTGTTGTACATCACTATTTTAATCTCATTTCTACCTATTCTGTTAGTACTTGAGCTGCATCTACCTCTAGCCTTGGCATATTTAATTATTGTATAAACATTTCCATCTGTGCTTTTTTTCTTGATTTCCACATTTCTCTGCCTTATACAGATTTACATAATATTTCCAAAATATTTCTAGTACCTCTACAGGATGTCTGGTTATTTTCCTTGTTATAGGGTCCCTAAGCTTGGCAACAACCCCTTTCTACTTTCTGTTGCCTGAGCCCTTGTGCTAAAAGCTTTTGTGCTCTGGAGTTATCACAAACAGTTCCTTACATCAGTCTTTCTAAGCTCATGCATATTGTCAAGGTAGTCCTTTATTTTCTCTTTAGCACTCTGCAGTTGCACCTCTTCTTGTTCTTTGAGATTCCCCCTAATCTACAATACTTTAACCTTTGTCAGTTCCTCTAAATAATTCATGTAACTTCTTAATTATATCTCATTTTCTTTTATTTCTACCCTAATTTAAAATACCACTTTCATTTTATCCCACTCCCTAGCTATATTTTCTGAAGAAATTTCAATCTTCCCTAATAACTCCTGAAAGATTTCCACTATCCATGCCCTTAAATTCCTCTCTGTTTAACAGATAGATGGGGAAGCACCAGTGTCTCATTTTTATTTTGTTATCCTTCATTTTACTTTAGTTATCAGTACATGATCTAAAATAGTTATTGGATCCATATCAAAACTTTTAAATTAAATGAACATGTTCCTGTGAAATATAAATTCTGTCTAGCCTACACCAGTTTTTGTATGTTGGCAAATAATAAAGTCTTTCAGAACTCTTTATACTAATTTCACATCTTCCATACCAATTATTTTCATAAATTTCTTCAAAAATCTATGCAGTTTTTTTTTGTATTTTCCCTTCTAAGCCTCCCAGATACATCCACACTGTTGCAAATCAAGCTGATTATTTTTTTAGTTTACACTTGTTTGCCAGGGATGTCTGACTGGGCCAGTGGCCCTTTTTCAGTGGAAGCCTGGGGAGAAAAGCTCCATTACAAAAGCACATTACAAACAATACAAGAAATCAATAACAATCAAGAATGCATAATTTTGGTAAATACAGATAGTAAATAGTTTATACATAACAAAAATTGAGAGAGTAATGTTAAGCGGAAAAAAGAAATCTAACAAATAAATTGGCATGAAATAACTTGTGCCATCATAGAGAAATGGCTCGTCAGTAGATCAATATCATGGTATTGGTGATAAATATTTATGAGATACATGTATGATATATGAACAAGAATATGGCTGATTGTTGCTTTGCTAGTTTTACTTGTTCTAAACAGTGATAATTAAGACTATTGAGGTGAAGTACAAGGAGGAGGGAAGATGATGAAACTGTAGGAAGCTTGAGATAGGTAGATAAAAATAGGAGCCGTAATGAGCTTGAGATAGGTAGAGAGAAATTGGAATTCTATGAGAGAAGGTATACTTTGGATGTTGGAATGTAGTAAGGGAAAATATATTTTGGTTGTAAGAACAAGGAAGGACAGAATAATCAGCCTGGATTAGTGCAGGAGCATAGTCAGTTTTTGGTTAGGTGTTCCTTAAACAGTAGTTTGTTTGGATGTGTTGCTAGAATTTAGTATTGTCTGACATGTGGAATTCCAGGATTTAGATGTTTGGTGGGAGAATAGAGAGTTACCATAACAATTATTAGATTTAGCTGAGTAGTAGTTTGTTGGAGGATCTTAGTAGCCTGCCATTTCAGTAGGGCTGCACGAAGCTCTTGAGTGCTGGACAATTGTCTGGATGGTGGAAGATGGAGTGAATGAAAGTTAGTTGGTTGAGACATAGGAGATTGGGTAGTTCAGCCCAATTCAGTTTATGGAGTGCTGTACAGTAAAATCTGTAAGGGAGGTTAGTAGCAAATCTTGCAATTTTGTTATAGCACAAAGCCAGTTTGTTTAAATCTGATTTTCTGAGATTAGTGAATATTGGTGAGGCATATAGAAGGGTAGAGAGTAGATGAGTCCTAGCTATGGAATGGCTGGTGGCCTTTGTTAGGTATGGCTTGACTCTGCATAGTGAGCCTAGCTTAATGTAGACCTTTTAGATAGAGCTAGGTATTTGTCAAATTTTAGGTTGTTGTCCGTTATGACTCCAAGGAGTTTGGTGTGCTGGACAGGTTTAATTTTCGTTTTATTGGCTGAGTAGATGTTGAAGGGGGGAGGGAGTTATCAGGAGCTTTGCTATTAGTGAAGAGCATACACTTTGTTTTATTTGGATTGAGTATGTGAGATACTTTAATTGTCTTGGAAATATTGTTGGATTGTTTGTAGGAGTTCTGGTAGGGAGGGAGCTGAATATATGAGGGAGGAGTCGTCTGCATATTGAATGATGGTTACATGCTGTGTGGCTGTGCTGAGCCTGTTGGTGAGTATAGTGAAGAGCAATGGACCGAAAATCGAGCCTTGAGGTATTTCGAATGAGACCCGTAATAGGGTGGAGAGTTCATTTTGCCATTTAACCGCCTGTTAGCAGTCAGAAAAGTAGCTGAGAAACCAGAAGATGGCCAGCTGCTTTAGATTTAAGGAAGCTAGCTCATTTAGCAACTTTTGGTGGGATACTGTATCAAAGGCTGTAGACATATCAAAAAAGATAGATGAGATGGTTGTCATTTCTAAGCGGTTGATTGGGTTTGTAAAACTAACAGGGGCAGTGGCTGTACTGTGTTTAGGTCTGAAGCCATGTTGAGATGCATTTAGGAGATTATTGCTTAGTAGATAGTCAAGGAGTTGTCTGTGTATGCATTTTACAAGAATCTTAGCTATGGGAGGAGGAAGGCAATTGGGCTGTAATTTGAGAACTCAGTAGAGAAGCCACCTTTGTAAGGAGGGATGATATAAGAGACTTTCCAGAGTTTTGGAATGTACTATTCAGCAATGCAACATTTTATTAGGAGAGAGAGAGGGTAGGATATGTTATTTGCTGCTAGCTTTAGAAATTCATTGGATAGTTGGTCAGCTGCAAGAGAAGAGGGCTTAAGTTTGGAAAGATGTTTTTGGTGGCATTAGTTTGAATTGGTTTGATTGAAGAGGAACAGAGGGTTCTGTCTAATTCATTAGGAGCAGATGGGGGGGTCGTGCTGTTGTTTTTTACTAGAGAGTGTATAGAGTTGATAAAGTTTGAATTAAATTGTGAGGTAGTGCTGTCTATGGAATTTGTTGTGGTTGAAGGTGAGATTGTGATCTGTCCAGGCGTTTAGTAGTTTGATGACTTCCCAAGTTTTCTGGGGATTGTTTTGGTGTTTTTATTGTATTGCTGTAGAGTATAGCTTTTTGTCATGCCTGATTTGTTTTTTGGCAAGGTTGCATAATTAATGGTAGGTAAGAAGGGAGTCTTGATTTTTAGTCTTGTGGTTTGGGAACCAGCCTCTGTCTCTCTGATTGAGAAGCTGGCTGGTGTCATTGGTAAGCCATGGTATGGACTTGGAGTTAGAACGGGTCTTTCTAAGGGGAGCTGGGTTGTTTAGGATATTGAGGACTTTGTCATTGAAATATTGAACAGGCGAGTCAAGGTACGGATGTTTTAAAGGGGACCAGTCACATTGTTGCAGGAGGAATTTGAAGACTTCAGGAGAGAAATGTCTTTTGTTGTGGACAAGTTTGTAAATGATATTTTTAGTAGGGCAAATGCAGTGCTTATGAAGTTAAGTGGGCAGGTGATCACTTAAACTGTCAGGGAGGCAGCCAGGTTGGTGACAGAGAAAGGGTTTGTTTGTAAGTGTCCAGTCTGGGATTGATTCTTTTTGTAAGTGTCCAGTCTGGGATTGATTCTTTTTTGTTACGTTTATCAAATTTGGTAGGGTATTGTATAATTTGACAGAAACCATGGAGGTTAATAAAATAGCAGAGATTTTCCGAGGAGCAGGTGTACCAGTCCATGTTGAAATCCCCCATTATTATTGTTTCTTGACTAAAAGTTAAGGCACACTGTGAAGAAAATGAAAACACTGATATCTGTGTTAGCATGTCTGGTGGGAAATTTGTGTATGTTCTCAGATTAACTTGTATGCCAGCATGTCTAATTGTGAAAATGTAAATAAGTTTTTGTAGTGTTGAGCATTTTCCTGTTTATACAAAATGTCTAAATAATCTGTCAATATTTTGATACATTTCTAATTGCACGTGTTTGTACAAACTGTCTGTGGAAAATCAGCTGATCAGTAGGTGATGTTAGAATGTTTCTGGTTTTCTGTTATGTTATTATTTGAACACCTGATTGACAGGAAAAAGAACTTTTTCAAACAGCTGACTTATTTTTAAAATAAGACAGTTGAGACTGTTAACCTGGGCTATAAAAGAGACTGATGAAGTCAGTTGAATAACAGTTAGTTAAGAGCAGCAGTTAGTGAAGAGTTGCAGTCAGTTAGTGCTATGCAGTAGATACCAAAGAAAAAGGACTCACCAAAAAAAACTGTAAGCCTTCCTTTGCCTTACTGTTATGTTTTAGATTAGATCAGGACAGTATTCTCTAGTTACATTAGAAAAATTTAGTTATTTACAGTTTTTCTAAGATGAACTTCTGTCCTACAGTTTAATGTTATATTTCTGGTGAATGAATTCTGGTGTTTATTGAAAATTATTGATTTACATTCTTGTAATCATTTTACTTATTATTAAATGTTTTTCATTACTTTACATTGTGGCTGGGCAGTCAGTGTGTTTAAATATTAGTGTGTGTTTATACCCGTTTGATACTCCCCAGGCCACCGCGAATGCCTGGCTGCTTTTGGTCATTAATTTGCAATAATTGATCGCCCTTTAAAGGGTGTGTAGACCTGTCTGACTCTGGTGGCAGTGATTCCCATTTGTATTGGAGATGGAGTACAACTAGAAATCTGTGTCAGGTTTCCCATAAGTGTCTAAGTGTGTGCGATTTGAATTTATTTTGAGTGCGAGTGAGCCAGAGGTCTTAAACTGGAACACATTGCTCTGAAGTCTATATAATAAGGGATTACATTTGGGGTGGGCAGCAATAAACACACTTGATAGTAAAAGGAAACAGTTTCCATCCAGGACCAAGAAGGAGCAGGTGTCCAGTTGGAAGGAATGTCTGAACAAGCAAATAAGGTCATTGGTGAAATCATATAAGGCTGACTTCGAGTCCATATTGGCCACATCCACTAAGGACAATCACAAGGCCTTCTTCACATATCTTGGCAGTCTCAAAGGTAACACTTAAATCTGCTGTGAACTGGTGGTCAATAACACCACATACACAAATGCCATAGATATAGCCAACCTGCTGGCATACAGGGTCAGTGAAAACTTCACCCCCCTGTGCCCCCCATCAGTAAACTAGGAAATCCCCAGCACTTGCCCCCCCCCTCCCCTCATCACCAGGGAGCAGGTCTTCAATGCTGTCTAAAAGGCAAAAAACACAGTCTCCATGGGACCTGATAACATCCCTGGCTGTATCTTACATGAACTCAGGCATGAGTTCTCAGCTCCATTAGGCATCCTATTCAACCAAAGCCTGAGCACCAGCTTTGTCCCAGCTGAGTGGAGGACAGCCACTTTCATCCCTCTGCATAAAGGTGGATTATCCACTGACCCAGGCAGTTATAGGCCAATCAGCCTAATTAGTCTGATCTGCAAGGCCTTGAGACGAATTATCATGGACCTTGTAAACAAGGACATTGGCAACCCCCAAATGCTTGACCCCAAACAGTTTGGTTTTGTCAAAGGGAGATCATGCCTGTTAAACTTGGTTGACTTCTAAATGGTCATCACAGCCATGGACAAAGGGAAGATGGTGCACACCCGCCTACCTTGACCTAGCCAAAGCCTTTGATACTGTTTCTCACACAGGCATAATAGATGAACTCTACCAGCTAGGCATCAACCCGTATGTTGCCAGATGAGTAGCTAACTGGCTCACTGGTAGAACCCACTCAGTCAAAATAAAGGAAGCCACCTCTAGTAGTAGACATGTAATGAGCGGTGTTCCCCAAGGATTAGTCTTGGGGCCTCTACTGTTTGTGATATACTTTTCTGAGGTGCAAGCCAAAACCAGTGGTCTGTGGCTGACCAAGTTTGCAGATGACTGCAAGTTGGGAGCTGTCTGAAATTTGCCCTAGTGAGGTGAACATCCTCCAAGAGGGCCTTACCCAAACTAATGACTGGTGCCAGCAGCATGGCCTCAAACTGAATGCCGAGAAATGCATCATTATCCCCTTTGGGGAAAATAGAATCCCCTCTAATTATCACATTAATAACAACGTACTAAGTACACCATCATTTGTGAGGGACTTGGGCACCCAGGTTGATAGTAACCTGATTTTTGACTGCTGCGTTGCCTCTGTTGTATGGAAGGTTTTTGAAATGGTGCACCTCATAAATAAGGGTATTTCATCCAGGAACTAAGAGATCATAGAATTCCTGTACTCCTCCCTTATCAGACCCATTATCAAGTAAAATGGCCCCTTTGGCGTGTACCTTGCCAAGCACATGCAGCAGCTGGAGAGACCACAGTGGTACCTGAACAGGGAAAATCCAGGGTCTCAAACATCTATCCTGTACTGATAAGCTAAAAGCCCTGTCCCTCTACTCAGTCTCATACAGACTGTTCAGAGGTGACCTGTGTCTGGCATACAAGGCCATCTCAGACCTAGCCTTGATGGAGTTGCTGCATATCCGTAAGTCAAACTCCACTCAACCTGATCAGTGACATTAATAGAACTTGTTGGCAGGATAGATTTGTGTCCCAAAGACTCCCCCATCTGTGGAATAGACTCCCTTTCCATGTCAAGCAGAGTACCTCTCTAGCCCTCTTTAAGAGGAACCTGGATGACCGGATGGGAAACAGAAAATACACCCCCTGGGATCCCACTTTGTGTCCCTGTTGGACAGAGGAAATAGGTGTTGAGTTTGTGGGAACATGGATGAAATTCTTGGCAAGGCTTGTAAGGGCCTCCAGGCCAGTAACCTAGTATCATCCTATGAACCTATACTTTGGATAGATCAAGAAAAGTGCTGAGACCAGTTTGCTGGAGCCCCTAGCCCTCTTGACAGTGTCTATGAAGGACACTAAAGCACATGTGCTGTGGGAAGGACAAAAGCCATTTTAAGTAGAGGTCGGTTCTAAAGGAGGTGGTCAAGCAATGTTTGGATGTTGATTTAGAGAGTTTTGACAGCGGGGATAGAATGGTGATGGGACATAAGTTAAATATGTCTGTAGAGGTTCCACCTTCTTTGTGTATAGGAATAATATGTATTTTTTTTCCATAAAGCTGGGATGTAGGATTCAAGAATGGAGCTACTGATAAGGATACTGGATAGGCAGTGGCTTCAGCAGCAGGTCTGAGATATTCATGTGGGTGACTGTCCGCTGAAGCAGAGGAAGATTTGAGCTTGAGAATTATTTTTATTGAGTTTGAAAAGAGTGGTTGAAGAATAAAGGAGGGGGAATTGTGACATCATGAGTCAAGTAAGGTAGGATAGTTGAAGTACTTGAGTTTGTTAGAGTTTTTAGGAGAAGTTGTGGAGGTGAGCATGTGGTTAAATTGGCAGTGTTTTCATTACAGTGATTATTGAATGTTTTCTGGACCCAGGGAGGAGAAAGGGAATTGATAATTTGCCAGAATTTTTGTGGGGGTTGTTTTGGCTTGGTCTGCAGGAGTATATTTATTTATTTATCCGTAATTAGTTGTTTCTTGACTTGGTTGGAATGTTTGTAGATTTCTAATGGATTTGTCAGTCTTTCCAAGCCCTATCTCTGTCTGTTATGAGATGTTTACTTAGTTTTGATAGCCATGGGGCATGATTGGATTTAACCCTTTTAGTGCAAAGTGGAGCTAGTCTATTTAGGGTGTTCAAGAATGTGCTAAAAAGATTGACCGATTTGTATAAGGGAAGGGTTTTTAATGCTGTCCAGTTAAGCAAGCAATAATGTCTGACAGGGTGTGTGTGTGTGTGTGTGTGTGTAAAACAGCCCACAGCCGCAGGCTTGGAAGAGCATTAATTACACATTAACATACACCCTGGAGGGCATTATTGTGCTTGGAGAATGGGCTCTCTGTAAAATTGTTGTGTTTTACATACTTATTTACCCAAACCTACCAAAAGAGCCAGTCATAGATAGCCTCTACTCCTATAGTATTGCAAAACTATGGAATGCCTTACCTCCAAATATCAGTGCCATAGATACTTTTAAGACTTTCAAGCTAACATTAAAAAATTACCTTCTCAACACTCACATCTGCCCTTGCTCCTTAAACTAAAGATAACTAAACTTCCTGTCTCTGAACTATCTTCCTTCTCCACCTGTTCTTACTCTGTGTCTTTCTCCCTCCTCTTTCTTTTTCTCCTATTACCCCTGACTTCTGTTCTTGGACCCAATCCTATCTCCTAGTTTTTTTTCTCTTCTCTCTTCTTTTCTCTTTTATCCCTCCCCTATCTTTTTTTTCCTGAGCCACACTCAAAATATTTTTATATGCTAATTATATTTCACTTCTCCTTAAGTAAATCTTCTTTCAATATTGTACTCCCATACATTACAGTTTAAACTATCATGTTAACCTCTTTTCCTAATTCTAAAGTATATTCTTCCTTTAATACTTTCTAGACCTCCTTATGCTTACATTTTTTACCTTGAGCTTCAGCGTTAATATGCAGCAGTTCTTTTGTATATTATATTTATGCATAACTATTGTTTGTTCTATCATTTTGTAGTGCCAACCTTGAATTTAGGCATGTCCCAAATTGCTAAAAAATGTCATTTACCTACACTATTAAATTGTTTAAAGGTCTGTATTTTCTAGAGCTTTTCTCCCTGGGCCTCCACTGAAAATGAGTTCCTGACCCAGTTGGACCTTCCCAGTCACCAAATGTCAGTAAATGAAGTAAATAATTTATATATTTGTTGTTATATTTATATATTTGTTGTTATATTTTTATATATTTTTTATGCAAAATAGTTCCTCTGCCTAATGTTTCAAAGTTGCTGCAGTATATGTAAATGGTGTTAGAGGAAAAATTTTACATCCAAAATATATCATTTAAAAAATATATCTAGCTATTTGCTTTATTTTGTGGTCCCTTACTGCTAAAATGTGTGGGTTTTTTGCCAGTCATTGGGGACTGAAGTCACTAAATAATGACATGCATTTGACTTTCAGACTTTATTTCCATAAGAACATTCATGTTAACACAAATCCTGTTATTTAACTTTGTAAATTTTGTTGTAAGTACAGTATTTAAAATCTATTCCTATTTTTGAGCATTTATTCCCCCTTTATTTCAGGCTTTATCCAGATTTCTTGCGTTAAAAGGTCGAGAGGTATGCAAACCTATTATCTGCTGCTGCCAGTGGTTCATCATCTCCCACTGTCTCTCCCTCTCTCTCACATACAAACACATATATACATGCTTGCACTTCAGAAAGAGCATGCTAACACAAGTCCTATTATTGAAGGAACTTTGTGTTTTTTTTTAAGAGGACTGCGATTCTGTTTTGAGCCTTTGTTCCCCATTTATTTTATGTTTTATCCAGTTGACTTGATCTAAGAGGTGAGATGTACGTAAACCTCCTCAATGCTGCTGTTGCTTGATTGCTCTCACTCTTCACTCTCTCTGCCTCACACACACCTCGCTTTCCTGCATGCAAGCATTAACATACCCAGACAGAAACAAACACACAAACAGAAGTGCGCGCACACACTTTTTTCTGTTATACTTTGTTTTCACACTCACTTAACAGCAAAAACGCTTCTTAGTGAGTGTAAAATAGTGGCTCGATCGATCTTAGTTTCACTCACATGCACACACAAACACTCTCGCACACAGACATAAAAGCACACACTTTTTTTTTTTTGTTTTCTTTTTTTTTAAATATATTTTACACTTGTTAAACAGCAGAAGTGCTACTTTGCGAGTGTAAAATAATGGTGGGCTTTAGTTTTTTTTCAGTCCAAGCTCCACTGCAGCTTAATACTCTGCTGTGAAGTGGCACTCATTTTTCAGTGGACTTTACTTGTACATTAATATCGTGCTGGAGAACATTTGTTGTCTAATCAGGGTGCTGATGTACAATTTGCCGTTTCTGTAATTGCTTTTAGTGTGTCAATGCTGGGGACATATTGGTGGTCAAATTTAGAAAGGTTGTGGGTTATTTTGTGGTTGTTCTTCGGCAATTTGAGAAATTGTTCTATATGAATAGGTCGGCAAGTGGTTACAGTGTGTCAGTGAGTGTGCCTACATTGGTGTATTTGGAAGGTTCAGAAACTAGGATCTAGTCTATAATGGAGCCTTGATTGTTTGATTTATTATATCTTGTATGGGTGGTAATTGCTTGTGTAAACCTATTTGGGTTTATACTATTTGATGGGAAGTCAGAGTTAAAATTTTGCCAGTTAATGTTAACGTCTCCCAGTATGATAGTTTCATTAGCAACTGTATATGTTAACCAGGATAGTGTGCTTTCAAATACAGGAATATTGTTGCCAGGTGGGATATAAATTACAGTAACACATATATATTTTTAGTTATATAAACTTAGGAAGGTGATAAGGATTTCTGCATTTGCAAATGTTGGTATGCTGTTGAAGTAGGATGTAAGTTAGAGTACGGTAAGACTCTTATCACACATTCGGTGTTAAGTAGATTGCTGCCTATGTGGTAGTTCATTGTTACAGAGTTTTTTCCAAAGGGGATGACACTGCACTTTTTGGCATTGAGCTTGAGGCCATGGCTCTGACACCAGGCATCTGTCTCAGCGAGGCCCTTCTGTAGGATGTCCACATCATTTGGAGACTTGACTATGGCTCCTAGTTTGCAGTCATCTGTGAACTTTATTAGCCAGAGACCTTCTATGTTAGCCTGTACTTCAGAGAAGTAGATACCAAACAGGAGAGGTCCCAGGATGGAGCCCTGTGGTACTCCACTTGTCACTGCTTTGAGGTCAGATTTGGAGCCTGCAACTTTTACAGTGTGGGTTCTGTCAGTGAGCCATTTGGCAACCCATCTTGTGATGTAGGGATTTATACCTAGTTTAGTGAGTTTAGCAATAATTCCAGAATGGGGGATGGTGTTGAAAGCCTTGGCGATGTCAAGATAGGCTGTGTGAACCATCTTACCCTCATCTACGGCTTTGGTGACTGCCTCAAGGAAGTCGATCAGATTCAGAAGGCATGACCTGCCTTTCATAAACCCGAACTGGGTGGGATCCAGAGTTTGGAGGTTACCAATGTCTTTGTTTATGAGTTCCATGATGATATGTTCCATGGCCTTGCAGACCAAGCTAATCAGGCTAATAGGTCAGTATTTCCCAGGATCAGTGGTGGCTCCCCCTTTGTGGAGTGGGATAACTGTTGCTGCCCGTCATTCAATGGGCATAAAGCCTGATGTGAGGCTATTGTTGAACATTGTGCTTAAGTGGGGAGCCAGTTCGTTCTGAAGTTCATGTAAAACACAGCCTGTGATGTTGTCCGGTCCCATGGATGCTGTGTTTTTGGCTTTTACCTGGGTAGTTGTGATTACAGGGACTCTGCATTTTTCCTGTATAGATATGGGCCCTTTAGGGGGTGAGGGAGGGGTACAGTTATCACTGAACATATCTGCCAGGATGTTGGCAATATCAGATGGTTCTGTAATTTTTGTGCCGTTGTGCTGTAACTCAGAGCAGATCTGGGTGTTGCCGTCGAGATTCTTGGCATAACTATAGAATGCTTTGTGGTTGTCCTTAGAATAAGTGGCGATTTTGTTTTTGTAGCTAGCTTTGGAGGATCTTATAAGGAATCTCAGCTACTTACTGAGGCTGACCAGGGAGCTCCTCCACTCATGTGATTTTACTCTCTCTTGCTACAGTTTCTTCCTTCTGTTGTACAATTTGTTTATGCCAGGGGACCACCAGATTGGCTTCCTTTTTTTTGGAGGATAGCATCTTGGTTCTGTTTGGGATAGCACGATCCATGCACTCGTGTAAGTGCGTATAGAGTACATTTGTGTAGGATTCAGCAGTTGTAACTGTATTGTCCATCTGCATGGGTGTCGTGAAGTTCACCACTTCTGTCTTAAGAAGCATGAAGTTGGCTTTGGAGAAATTTATTACCATGGTTTCCTTAATGGGGGGTGGGGGCGGGATGTGGATATCAAGGGTGATTAGCTTATGGTCGGATTGGACCAACGAGGAGTTGACTTCAGGTGTGGAACACCGGTCACTCATGTTGGTAATGACTAGGTCTAGATATTGTTGCCCCTGGTGGGCGTGTGGATAAGTTGATCCAGGGCATTGGAGTTTATGAAGTCCAGAAAGTGTTGAGCTAAGGAGTTGGTACACGAGTAGTTTTCCCAGTTAATGGTGGGGTAGTTGAAGTCGCCCATTATTAGGGTGTTTGGTTGAACCCTAATATTTTCCAGTACATCAAGAAAAGAGGAGTGGGAATCCTGGGGCATGGTGGGGGATCTGTAGCAAGCTACAATTTGGATTGCAGTCTCTCTTACCAGCTGGGAGCCAGTCATTAGCAGTTCCAGTCAGTGCCCTTTGATCTCATTGCAGTACCAACACTACCCACCCCCCCGTGTTCAGTAATTAAAGTCGTAGCCTATCTGAGGCTGAAAGGGTTCCAGAAGATCCTGTATTTTAACAACTGGTTCCTTGCTGCAAATACAAAAGAATCCCTTATTTTAGGAACAGAGTATTTGCTCCATTTGTGTTGGTTCATGAGTATCTTAGTAAATATCAAAAATCAAACTTGGGGACCAAGTCAGCCATTAGATTTCATAGGCTGCTATTTGGAAACTGCAACAAAAAAGCATTTATTTATTTTGACATTTGTTAACCAGGTTAGTCTGACCGGGCAGAGCCCTTTTTCAGCAGAGACCCGAGGAGAAAAGCTCCAATATTACATTGCTTAAACATAATTTAACATAGACAGTTGTTGCAAAAGAAAAAAAACAATGAAAAAACTAAGGTTATCTGTACATAACGAGTTTAGTTTTTACATGAGACACATTCTGTAGAAAATAAAAGTACAAGTAACTCAGAGATTTATCATCAGTGACAAAGACAAGATCATGGGCATATACATAAATGCTGTTGATAAAGTATGATCAATTGTAAGTAGATTCATCAGATAGTTGTAAGAGAAAGAGGAATATTGAAATAGCACAAAGTCAAGCATGTATGAGGTGGAAAAAAGTGCTAGGGTATATGATTGAAGCTATTATAGAGTAGAAGTGAAAACAAGGGAAAAAGTATATGTAAAAGCTAGAAGAAAAGAGAACATGTAGGAAGGCAATGACGGGACTAGCATGGTAGTACCTGAAAGGGCAGCAGTGTATGTTAGAAGAAGATAGCTTATGTTGGGTCATGGTAGAAGATGTGACCATGATTTGTGGAAGTATTCATTAATTGCTGTTTTAAAGGTGTTAGGGTCAGTGATACGTCTGACGTTTTGAGGTAGTTTGTTCCAGGTATTTGCTATGGAATAGCTGTAAAGTAATTTACCAATATTACTGTTGGGCATATAGTCTTGCAATAGGTTCTGTTGAGATCTACGGAAAGGACGATTCAGAGTATAGGACTGGATGAGAGTGAAGAGAGAGGGACAGGAAAAAAGTTGATTTAGAACTGAATGAGCCAAGATAAGCTGTGGTATTAGGATTTGTTGATGAAATTCTAGCCACTGTAGATTTCTTAGGGTGATGCGGTGGTGAGTCCGGTAAGGTAGGCTGGAGGAAAATCGAGCTATTTTGTTGTAGGCGAGTTCTAGTTTAGTGAGAATAGAGGCTGCATAGAGCAGTGTGGGGAGTAGAAAGGCTTGTGCAAGGGAGAGTCTGGACGCATTTGTAAGGTATTTTTTATATCTATAGAGCAAACCTAATTTTTGATGGGTCTTTTTAATGCACTGCTGAGTGTGTATATCAAATCTGAGATGGTCATCGATTATAACACCAAGGAGTTTGGTGTGGGGTTCAGATGCAATGTTAGTATTATTCAGAGAGTTAAAAAAATGCAAAATTTCCTGCATAAATGCTGTTATTCCTTAGATTTCAAGCTGTAGATCTTCTTCAGCAGGACTCCATGCCAGCTTCCTAGTACTACAAATATTAGGCACAATGGAGGCAGCCATTCTGCTGGTTCCTTATACCAGGTATCCCATTAGAGTACTTCAGTAGATACCAGTTTCCTGTCTAGCTGTACACAATTTGCAAAACTCATCTAAAGTGATAGAATCATTCTTCCCCCCAATCCAAGCATGTTGCCCCTTTGTTCTACTCCTTCTTTCAGCCAGTGAAATTACAGATGCTTCCTCACTGTGGTGGGGGCACAATGAAGGCAGGATAATCCAAAGAATATGGTCACATCAAGAGGCTTACCTTCACATCAGAATACTGGAGGTGAGGGTGGCCTTCTTGGTATTGCTGGCACAAAGCCTTCCTCCTTCAGGGTCTGATTTCAATAAAGAGAGAGAACATCTCAGTTGTGTGGTACATCACCAAGAAAGGAGGAACTCGATCATATACTTTGTGGAGGAAGACTGTGAGACTTGGTGGTGGGCAGTGTCTTCACAGCATTTTCTGATAGTGATGCATATTCCAGGTCGGACCAACCTTCTAGAAGAGAGGTTTAGTGTCTGCATCCTGATGCCTCAGGAGTGGTCCCTCAACCCCACAGCAGCATGTAAAATCTTCAGCTACTGAGACCAGCCTTGCTGTGAACTGTTTGCTTTCCCGGCCAGCACAAAATGCAGCAGCTATTTTGCTTATATCCCTCAACAGGAATAGGTATATAAGGACAGTTTGATCCATCTTTGGCCACCTTGTCTACTGTTTGCCTTTCCCACAAACGATAGTTTCTGCAGAAAGCTTCTCTGTGCAAGGCAAAAGTTATTCTCATAGCACTGTTTTGTCCTACGCAACTTTTGTTCTCAATGCTCTGGCCACAAATAATATGACCTCCATGGTGGTTACTGGATCCTTATCTGTATCTCCTGTCTCACCCATCCAGTCATTCTCACCCAGATATCAACTCCCACAGACTAACAACATAATTTCTCAAATTCCAGTCATGGCCATTAATCCTGTCCTAGGTAGAGTAGTTCAAATTCTGTCTGCCTCTCAGAAAAGCACCCCAGGAAAATTATGCAAGAATAAATGGAAGACAGTTTTCATATGGGCAGTGTAGCAATGCCTAGATCCCTTTTCAACTCTGTCCTTTAATATTGCAGTTCTTAGCTACCTTGTTTGACTCTGGTTCCAGCTACTCAACTATTAAAGTTCACCTGGCAGTCATTTCAAGCTTCTGTCAAGGCTTGAATTCAAATTCCTTGGCTTTTCAAAACACTTGAAAAGCCTTTTTAAAAGGCACATTCCTCATCAGGCCATCAAGGATCCCACTCCCCATATAAGACCTAGATTTTGTACTGCAAGCTCTTAATCAGCTTTTGGTTGAACATGCTGCTAGTTGTATAATAATGCATCTCTCTTGAAAGACTTTATTCCTGGTAGCAATAACCTCAAAAAGATGAATATCTGAGCTTCAAGCCTTAACTTGCTAACCACCATATCTAGTTTTTCATAAGGATAAAGTTTTTCCAAGTCCAAATCTTTACTTTGTTCCAAAATTGGCTTTTGAGAATGCTTGAACTAAACTATTCAGCTTCTAGTTTTCTTTCCTAATAGCACTAACAGAAGAGAATGTATGTTACATGTTCTGGTTGTTCACAGCTGCATTTCTACCTTCAGTAGGCAAAACCCTCATGTAAAGAAAAGTAAGTCTGTGTCCTATTCCGAAGTAAGATTTGGAAACAATCTCCAAAGTGACTCACTCCAGATGGCTCTCTAATTGTGCCAACTTCATATATTCCCTGAATAACAAACATCTTGGTGCTAAATCCGAGGGACATTCCACAAGCTGAATCTCCAGTTCTATGGCCTTTTTCAAGAATTTTTCTATAGACAATACTTGTACTGTGGAAACATAATCAACAATGCATACTTTTATCAAGAATTATAAATTTGATCTCATATCAAGCTCCAAGGCTTCTTTTGGATCTTCCATCCTCGGGAATATACTCTAACTATGCTACCCAGGAAGAAAGTAGCTGGGCAGGGCATTCTGCCCCATCAGTCAAGGTAGACAGTGGGGACCATATGTAGTATACAAAAGTTTATATCCTTATTGTCCCTCTCCATCTGTCTTGAAAATCCTCCCACTATCCCCATTCCAAATTGCCACTGTCCTTCACTGATAGATGTGGTAGACCTAAATCTGATACCTTTCTCCACTCCATCTCAATACCATTGTATCTGAAAGGGGCAGACTTTGATATAAGAACAGTAGCGATGCACTATGTTATGGGAGGGTGGAGGGGCTCAAATGCTGGGGGAAGCATCTCTGTGGAATGTTGCAGGCTCAGATCTGGAGCTAACCCATCAGTTGAGATGACTGGAGAAGGACTATGATCTTTATGGAAAAAACAACTTTTGTTTCTCACCTATTTTGTTTCATGATGATTGTGTCCTAAACAGTCAGTCTTCTTTAAAAGTACCCTTGACATTAACTGCTTGAAAACTGGCCTCAGAATGCAAGGCTGTGACTGAATGTTTGAATATCTATACATTGAAAGTTCAGTATTGTTTCAGTGACTACCTTACTTAACTCCCAATTTTTTAAATCACTTGAGCTAGTCCTGTGATTTCTGTTCTAAATATTTTCTCCAAAAAGATGTATAATTTTAGTTTACCAGACGTAACAGTGAGGAATGATTTATCAGCAGGTAGTGTCATTTTGTTTTTAATCATATGGTAGATGTGGGTGCTGTATGCATACATAAACACACATTTTTTTTTACTTTCATAATCTCATTTTCTATTGGCAGATTTACCAGCGTTGAGTATTGGAAATTATCTGTGGCTAAAACTGAAACTAATTTAAATAGGATATTTAGGGGAACATCCAAGGAAAATCATTTAACCATTTCTACACCAAGAAGGAGAAATTGTATTTGAGATCATGTATTATAGGCTTATGAACTGTATTCTACTGACAAGATAGTGGAATGAAGCATTAGTTGTGGGCATCATGCTTTTTGTTTTTTTCCCCCAGAAATGTGTTTGGAGTCTGAAATCTGTATCACTTTACTGCAGTTCTTACTACTAAAGTACACTGTCTTTTTGATTTCCTACAGATGTGAACAGTGTGGATGACATCTTGGTAGAAGTTCAGTCTCTGAAGCTAAAGACCAAAGTGTGAATAAATAAATAACTTAATTCAGTATAAGCCAATGTGTGGACTGTGTTTTATAAATGGATTGTAATTGCTGTGGTCTACATGGGCAGTTGCCAATTTCTTTGTGAAAGGTTTACATTAATATATGGTAGTGTACAGTTAACTGCTTGAAATTATTTATGAATTTGTATAAAAATATTTATTAAACAATGTACCATTACTGTTTCTAATTGTTTTATATCTGATGCATATTTAGTACCAGGTAACAGATTTGCAAAATTGTTTATGTATACTTTTAATGATTAAGGCTGTAATTTAAGCATATATTGGGAATAAAGGTAAAAAATGCACATCTTGCTTTCTATGAAAATTTGTCGATGTGACAAAATTTCCTTTAGTCTTTCATTTTATTTTTGTTTGTGTTGCTTAATTTTACTGTGATAGTCAAATAACTATCTGATGCACTACAATGTTGACACTTGTTTATAAGATATGGTGACAGGGCATACTTGTCCAACTGTACATCAGTGCCTGGCCTCTTTCACTCCACCCGAAACACTAAAAAGGATAGGTCCTAGATGGATAAAGCCCTGACTATAACCCAGGTGAACTGAGTTCAGTTAGCAGCTCAAGTGACTGACAGGGAGAATGGATGTGTATATATTGGAGGGAAGAGATGTGCTAGGCATCATCTAATGAGTTGTGGCAGAGGGCAGAGTCCAGAGGATATGATTCTGGGGAGGGAGGCATTGTAGCATACGGCTGGGTGCAGGACTCGCAGTTAACAGTTATCTCCTTGCTAGTCCAGTCTACAGATAGTGTCACCACATAGGGATGAGAATTTAGGCCAGAAAAAATATCTTTTGCACAGTCAAGTGATGTCATGCCTGCTATCCTATCTTTCAAGTTTCCTAAGTTAATACTAGTAATACTAGATTGTTAATCCCCAGCACTTAGATTCTAAGAAAATTTTAGCAGCGTTTTTACTTCTTGAACATTTTAACTGCATTCATAAAGCCCTAAGTTGATGCCAGCTAGAAACATCCATTTTTGCTGAACTCATATTCTTCAACTTAAAAGGCATGTTTTCCATCTGTAGTTACTCATGAAATTAAGGTTGTCTTGTGAGGGTTTACCCGGGACCAAGGCCTTTCGTTTGGCTTTTGTATGCCTGTAATTTTCTGAGCTATGTCATTTAGAGATTAACACCCTTGATAGGGTCACCAGTAATATGGCTGAGGTGAGATCTTGCAATAAATGAGGTCCAACCTCCAAAGTCATCAACAGTTGATCATATAGAAGAAAGTGTTACGTTTTCTGTAGCCATGGACCCAGTTGAAGGGTGCAGTAAAATAGGGTCATAGTTACTGTAAACTTTGTTGAATTCTAGCTTGTCAGAGTTTTGTAGCTGTTATTGGTGCAAAAGGTCCCTGTACTAACTACACAGGATATTGTGCCACAGAAGGCATGAAACCTATAACCATTTCAAATTCTGCAACACTAACCGGTAGGGGCAGTGATAGGATCAATGAATCCGGGTATCTCTAGCCATTAATTTGCATATAGGTGGCAGTAGTAGCATAACAGTCATCTGTCCTCTTGTTCAAGATAGGGATGTAGCTCAGCAGCTGCTGTTGTGACTGAGCTGATGTCTTGGATGCCACTTTTTATCCTACATAAGGAGAATGTAAATGAATGGAAGTAAGACCCAGAAGTGAGATGTTATGCTACTTATCAGGTTGTCTCAGTTCCTTATGACTCGCATAATAGCAAACCACTTCTAGCCAATCCATGGTACTTTTGGAAGTAAGTACGGATATCATTTGCTGACATCACACAATGAACACATCAGTCTGTGTTAGTTTCTTCTGTGATCAGGGGTTGATAAACAGTAATGACCATCATGGGCTGCTCCTGGCAAGAGATTTGATAACATTTTCAGAGGGTGGGGTGTATAGTCAGAAAGTGGTTATTTTTGTGCTGGAAGGTAGGAAAGCAGACTTGTGTGTGAAAGTAAACAGTTACTTGAACACAGTTAAATGGTATTTGAGATGGCTGATCTGTAGAGATGTTGCTCGGGAGGGAGAAATGAGCTGAAGTACATCATTATGTTGTGAATTTCTTTTGCTTCATTAGATTCAAACATCCAAGGTGAACACACTCAGAAAGTGGTTATTTTTGGGGTTGACAGTTGGTAAAAAGCTACACTTGAAAACAAAGAACTATTACTTGACATTTAAATAAATTCTGTGGTTCTGTAGGAAGAGCCAGTATCTGCACTAAAAAAGCAGACTGAAATACTTACTGTAGTTTTTTTTCACGTAATCTCATCTGCTGTCTGAGTTGTGCATAATCAGAAACTGGTTTTAGTTAGACTGTGATATTAAGGCAGGCTGCATATGAAAACAAAGGACATTTACTTAAACTATACAGATGAGTTTTAAATATGTTCATCATGGAGAGGTAGTTCATGTGTCTGAAAGCAGCAGGTTGAAATACATTACTCTGGCCATTATTTCTTTCACTTTGATTACAGTCAGCCATCAAAGATGCACTCAGAGAGGCTGCCGTTTTTTTTTGGGGGGGGGGGTAGACTACATGTGAGGATGAAGTGCATTATAAAAAGAAACCTCAGTCACTGAAAAAACACACTTTTAATCCAAACTTAGCACATCGGCAGGAAGCCTTCCAACAGTAAAAAACGTATAACATCCCTTTAAATATACATTTACCTTAATTATACAATTAAATTGAATTAAAATGATTTAATAACATACTTTCAGTCACATTCTTTAAGACCAAATGGTTCCAAAGTATTATATTTCAAAATGAACAGAGTCTCTTTTTCTAATAATTTTGTTTTGATATCAACACATTCATCCAGAAATAGATGAACCTGTTCCAACACAGATCCTATTAGATTGCCTGGTTTAGCCTCATAGAATTCTAAAATATGCACATCTAATGGGCTATCTAATTTTTTACTTTTTATATCCCTAATATGTTTTTGAAAACATTTCTTAAAGGAGCGGCCTCTGTCTCCAATATAAAATAAGTTTCAAGAGCATTTTAATACATATACTACTCCTGCAGTACTGCATGTATAATTCCCACTTAGAATTTAATACCATTGGTTTTTGGAAAACGCCCCACCACACGATCACAAATAAAGCAATGCTTACAAGCTGTTGTTCCTATGTATGGGGAATCATTATCATACAAAGTACAGTGTGAAACTATTATTAACCACCAAGTTTCTACCTCTCTTACAGGAAATATTTACATGATCTTGGAGAAAATTTTCTAGATTTCTATCTTTCAATAGCATAGGCCAATATTGTTTTACCTCCTTCACTATCTTCTCAGTCAGTACATTGTAACAAAATACACTTCTCTTTCAGTCTTTCTAGTTTTATTATATTGTTTCCTTACATTATTAATATCAAAGCTGGAAAAACTTGCATTGTTTCTAATAATAGGGTACCAAAAAGGTTTCTATTACATTTAACCTAGAATCTAAAACTGTTTTCTTATGGCATCCCCTATTAATAAACATATCTGCCATGTTATACATTTCCTTCTCAAAGACACTGTCTACACTACATAAATTGTTAATTTGTAAAAAAATTCATTATAAGGTAACATAGACACTAAACGTGTAGGGTGGCAACTTGTATCATATAAGAATAAGTTAGCACTATTTTGTTTCCTATGTATAGAGGTACAGCAAACACCATCTATATTAACTGACAAAGCAACATCTAAAAAAAGTTATATATTTTCCAATTTGTATACCATCAAATCGTAAACCATAATTATTCACTTGTATATCTTGTATAAAAGACTGAGCCTTAGAAAAATCACCATCACATAAAAAATTAAATCATCAATGTAGCTGAAATATTTAACTACTTGTGATTAAAAAAAAATGATTTATATATATATATATATTTTATTTATCAATTTCAAACTTTGCCTTCACTATATTGGCATACATGGGGGCAAAAGCTGTCCCCATGGCCATATCCTGTAATTGATGAAAAATCTCTCCATTAAAAACAAAGTAATTATTCTGAGGACAAAAATCAATCAATTCAACAACATAATGAGGCACAGGAACATCTCCTAAAAAATAAAACAAAGCCTGTACCCCTGTATTATGTTAGATGTCAAAAGTTGTTATACAAACATCAAAGCTCAACCAATGCATAGTGTCTTTCCAAGGTATGTTAACAATCTTTTCCAAAAAGTCCTGACTGTCCCTTATATATGAGGGAATTTTCATCACATGAGGCTTTAAATATTCATGCAAAAAGATACACACATTTTTTTTTTTTTTAGAAAATACCTCTCCACAGAGACGATAGGTCGGCCACTTAAATTATCAATGCCTTTTATGTGTCTTAGGTAAACAATAAAACAATGCTACTTGTGAATTAGCAGTGGTAAATTTTGTATCCATATCAACCTTAGTAAAATTTTCTAAACGTAAACCTTTCTTTAATAAAGCAGAATAATTTTCCATTGCTGAGTAATATCTGCTTAAATCACATTTCTCATACACATCAGTATTATTCAAATGCTTGTAGTAGATCTCAGCATATTGTACATAATTTAAAATCATAATTTGATTCCCTTTGTCAGCTGGTTTTTACCACCACCCTTTGATCTTTACATAGCTTCTTAAAAGTCACCCATTGTTCTTTAGTAAGGTTATGTTGTACATTCAATTTCTGTTGCCTGCACATTTCAACCACATTTTCAGCACAGTACTTGTAAAACAGGAAATATAATCCTGTATATTCTCATTAGCATATGGTGGTATAAACATAGAATTACATTGAATTTTACTAGTATCAAGAGCACTGTGTGCATTATTCAATTCAAAATATCCAAAAGCATTATAGGCATCATTCAGTTCATCCAAACCTTCCTGATCAGATACGCATGAATAAAAAGAACTATTCAAATGGTCATCCCCATTCATAATAGTAGTATCAACTCATTTATTAAAATCCAATAAATGTAGTTTTCTATCAAAACGGAAAAGTTCACTCTTAATAACATGCAGTCTCAATAGTACTGTGGGGATAAACTTCAAATCCAAGTTAAGTACTGAAATAACCATTTTCAGAATATCAATGGTTGATAATTAAGTAACAGAGTCATTTGCACACAAAGTACGTTCACAAAAATTAGTTCCATTTGGTCTTTTTATTGTTCTTCCCAAACGAGTGTCTATCAAACTTTTTACAAAGTGCATTATACTTGCTTGATCACAGCTAAATAACTGCCAGTATGGTATGCCAGGGAGGGACTCTCCCAAGTGTCTGATGTCAACAAGTTGAAATGTATTACAGTGGACATTATTTCTTTCATATTGGTGACAGTCAAATGTAACAGGTGTTTGCAAAGCGTCTGTCTTTGGAAAGCTGGCAGGCTGACTGAAAAGTTAAGGGATGTTGCATTTGTTACATCCTAGTTAAACAGTCTTTGATGCCACTGATGTGTCTTTCAGTATAATCACAGTCAAACGTTAGAGGTGCACACAGTCAGAGCATGACTATTTTAATGGGAACATGGAAGCAACCATTGTGTGAAGTAATTGATAGTCAAACTGGCTTGTCAGTCAGTGTGTGGGACTATCTGAAATGCTTTACTGCAACCAGAATTTCATCCATACAATTATAGCGTGAACCCAGTCAGAAGTTAGTTAATCTTGGCAGGATGTATGAGGATAGTGTTTGTGTGAATGAGAATAACTATACACTGCTATTACTTGATCACAGTTAAACAGTTGTCCATCTGGCATACCAGGGGCAAGTGCATACGTATGCACTTGGGGGATGGAATCTGTGTGTGTTGGGAAAACTTCATCACGGTTTTTATTTTAGGACACTTTGAATTGCTTGTTCAGTCAATGGAATTCCATCCTGTCAGAAGGTAATATACTGAAAGATTCTCTGAGCTAAAGGAACTGAAAGTAATAATTTTTAGGAATTTATGAACACAAGACAACAAAACCCAAGTTTTGACTTTCATATTATTTAACTAAAAATGCATTAGATTCATTTCACAACAAATGTGCACAGTTCATTCTTTGCATGGGGCAAGTACATAAAAATCATAAATACTATATATTTTATAACATTAGAAGTGAAACAACTGTGTAGCTGTCCCTGAAAGTTTCTTTCAGAAAAAATAGTGGGAATTGGGAAATAGTGCTCAGAAATGCTTCTTGTAGCAGTACCATTTTCCCTGCAACTAAATCAAAATGTAAATAATTGAGTAGCTAGATTTATTTTCCAAAAAATTTGCTAAAAATGTGAAAATGTTTTAGAGAGATAGCCCTATACTGATGGACACCATCAGAATATGCCAGGCTACCAATCTGCAGTGCACACTTTTCCATTGGGGTGGGCATAAAACTTATGTTTAGCTTGGAGAATTTAGAATGCAGTACATCCAGAATATTGTTAAACGAGAAATAACAGTACCAACTGCAGTCCAAACGTACGTTTTCACAAAATTTCTTTACTTTGTTAGCGCTTTCATGCAGACACTTTCCGCACTTCTTCAGACAAAGTTACAAACTTGTGATCCAGCTTATATAATCACATAAACAATTAATTCATTAAATAATTAAAGACAATTGATTTTGTACAAATCAAATTTCATGATTTTAACATATACAGTCCTTAAATCTAGTCAAAAAAATCAATCTTCAAAAAGCTTTTTTATGAACAATACTATCATTATATTCAAGTTCCAACACCATATAAAAAATTTAAAACATTAAAATGTTTATTACCAAAAAAATGTATATATATATATATATATATATATATATATATATATATATATATATATATGTATATATATATATGTATGTGTATTGTAAATAGCCAACTTAATGTTTCCTAGTATTTTTTTAAAAAAATCCAGAATATTGTTGCAATGAGTTTGATGATACATGAAGTTGAAATTGTGTGTGTGTGTGTGTGTGTGTGTGTGTGTGTGTGTGTGTGTGTGTGTGTGTGCACGCATGCATTTATAGGTGTGTGGTTCCACTTCATAATGTCAAAAGCTCATAACATTGAATTTCAAAACAGTGAGACCATATGATCGAAAGTTCAAAACATCTAAAACTCATAACATTGAATCTCACAACATTGAAAACTACAAAGCAAATATAAATAGCATCCCACACACTTTTTATTACTTTTCTGCAGGGGGGGGGGCAAGCCCACCTGCCCCCCACACCCCCCGTAAATTAAATATACCAACTCTGAGATTGCACTACAGTGGGAAAAGTTAAATCTGATGATGTAAATCTTCATTCATTCCTTACTGTTAGGACTTCGGTTCCGTCCTTGGAACCAACACGGCCGGTACAAAGCTCACTCCAGCCAAAAACTCTCAGCTAAGCTCTACCTACAATGCCCTTCTCATAGTCTCTTCAGATCTCATTTGCCGCATTCCTTGACAGACGTGCCAAGCCTTCTCTCAAGCTAAGTGTAGCTTATTTTTGTGGTCATTTCTAGTTTTTGTGTTTATTAGCCAGTTTTTCTCATGTAAAGTTATTCCTCATCTCTACTTTCTTCATTTCCTGACTGAACCATACCCACTACCTTGGTAGTTCTTTCATATTGTCATGGGTACTACTCCCTCTCCCTACTTAGTAAGCCCTTCTCTTACCTTTTTGGTATTTCTTAGTACTATTGTTGGTACTCTTTCCTGCTATCTGTACAAAAAAAAAAAGAGCTTTCTTTCGCTATCCTTTATCTTGTATGGTAGATATAGTTTTGTTGTGTGGTAGTACTAGTGTGTTATAATGTCAGATAAGGCCAAGCTTGGGTTCAAGCAGTGTGATAAGTGTGGATGTAAGATGACCAATTCTGACGGTCACTCCCGGTGTTTATTATTTGGGCGTTGAGTGCATTAACATTTCTTGTGACATTTATTCTAGCTTCAGCAACCATACAAGCTTATTCTAAAGGGTATGCTGAAATCACCCTTCGTGGAGACTCTGAGAAGGAGGTCTCACCACCTCCTAAGCATAAGGACATGGAAAAGCACAAGGGGAAATGGAGTCTTTCGGTTCCGACATCCCTGTCCTCCTCGGAACCAAGTCAACACCGAACTTCTCCCTCGCCATTGGCACAGACAGCTTCAGCACCAGGGTCCCTTTCTTCTCCCTCTGTGCCATTCTTAATTACGACTCAGACTCCTACCACTGTACCAGCTTCGGCACCATCCCCCTCTGTGCCGACCTTGTTTATGACACAGGCTCCAACCACTGTACCTGTATCGGCACCATCCCCGGCCACGGTGCCAATGTCTTACATGGCTCCACTAATGACACCTTCGGTTCCAAAGATCCAGCACTTTCCCAGAACCAGGTATTTGCCCTCTTATGACCCCTTTATGGGACAACAATTTTGCCCATTTCTTGAGAGGCCAGAATCTCCATCAGCAGCTTCTTTCAGATCCGCCAGGAGTCTTTTGGAACAAGATTTAGTGAGGGTTGTGGACCAGCTTTTGGCGGCTAGAGGATTACCCATCCCGACTAGGTCTTCCCTCCCTCTTGGAACAGAAACGCTCATGGGCATATTCACCTGTGTCTCCTCCGATCTCCTCCCAGGTCTCAGAGTTTTTGGTATCGATGGCCATCCCGGTGCATTCTCTCTTGGCTTTGACAGCGGAGGCATTGATTACTCTTGGTGCAACAGCTGCTTTGGAACTGGTGCACTCTCAGAGCAGTGATTGGACTGTCGGCACCGTGGCAACTAGTTTAGCGCCAATTTTTTCTGTGTGCCATCTATAGCCATGGCTCCCCCGGCAGCTACTGGTTCTCTCGGAGCTCCTCACCTGGAGGTGGGCTCCTCGGGGTGTTGGTGTGACCCCAGTTCCGAGGTCATCCTTCTCTGTTCCGGGCTCCCAACCCTCCTCAGGCAGGCCTGTTTTCCAGTTGATGGAGAGGGTCCTTGCTTCATCAGGCTCGCAGTTGGCACCACTGGCATCGGAACCAGAACCCCCCTCTAGCATGCAGCTGTCCCAACTTCCTACTCTGGGATCTCAAGCACGGGAGATGCAAGACCTTCCGTTGAAGGGAACCCTTTCTCCAGAGTCATCCTCAGCAGACCCCCACTGGGGAGCCATCCCAGAAGAAACTTTGCAAGAGGAAGCATCTTGATTCCCCTGAGGAATCCATCACAGAAGACACCGATTACAATGAGGGAGAAGAGTCTCCACAGTCTCCCCCAGAAGACATCTCATTTGGAGACATTCTCGAGATTCTCGAGCAGAGGGGAGACTCGAAGCCCTCCAACCCTTCTTCGGAAGAATCTGTTTTTTTGCAGGCTTTCAGTGCTTGACTGTCTACTTCCTGGGTGACCCCACCTGTGGCTGAGCTTATTAGACTTATTGTGCAGCATGCATGGAAGGCCCCGGACAAAATAGTACCTGTCCACCGGAGGACAGATTAAATTTTGTCCCCTTCTGAAGACCAACCCAACTGATCCAAACAGCTGGTAGTTGATTCCATGGTCATGGCGGTGGTGGCCAACAAGAGGGAACTGGTGGAAGATAGTTCCACTGTTCATCTCCCGAACAGGGAGTCTCGGGCTATGGACAGACTGGGGAAGTAGACCTACGGTTCAGCCACCTTTGCCATTCGGTTGCTGAATTACCTGGCACACTTTACTCGTCTCCAAAGAGACCTAATCTCAGAAATGTCTGCCTCTTTGGCAGGGGTACTGCCTGAGGAGGTGCATGATACTGTTGTCTCTCAGCTAACTACCCTTGGATCCATCTCAATCTCCTTGATGTGCTTGATCTCTCACACTAATGAGGAGGCAGCTCAAGCAGCCACATCAGGCATAATCATGACACGGCATGCTTGGATGCATTTGTGTGACTTTGCGGACCCTTTTAAATCTTTCTTTGTCAATGCTCCTGTTGACTTATCTTCCCTTTTTGGTCCCAAAGTAAGAGACACACTATCCCATAGTGAGAAGGATGGAAAGTCCTTGTCTGCTATGGGCATAAGTTTTTCCACCCCCCCAGGGATCCTACTCCAGGAATCAGAGGGGAGGGAAATTGTGGTTCAAGAAGTCCCAAGGATCTTTTCTTGACACTCGTAATGAGCAATCCCCCCAGGGCAGAGGGGGCAATTCATCCAGAAGATGCCGCATTTGGGGTAGAGGGGTCCGCGCAACCAGGGAGCTAGAGATTTCTTCTCTGGGCGACCCTTCCAGTGCTCCTGAAAAGCAGCCTGATTGCTTTCCTCTGGAAGCAGTTGGGGGTCGATTTTCCCTGCACTGACAGGCCTGGCAGCTCATAATAATGAATGTATGGGTGCAGAGAATAATATTCAGAGGCTATCATATCCAATTTGACCTTACTCCCAGGTCTGTAAAACGAATCCCCGATGTTCCCACCTGGTCAGAGGGAGGCTGCAGCCTTAGAAATCGAAAAGCAGCTAAGAAAGAGTTATCCAACCAGTCCCACCAGACCAAAGAGGATCTGGGTTTTACTCAAGGTTCTATTTAGTGGCAAAAAAGACAGAGGACTAGAGACCAATCCTGGATCTCAGCTTACTAAACAAATTCATCAAACCTCAAACATTCTGGATGGTCATGGCACAGTCCATTCTCCCCTTTCTGGGGAAGGACAACTGGATGTGCTCTATAGACCTCCAAGACACGTATTACCACATAAAGATGGACAAATGCTCCTGGAGATTTCTCCACTTCCGGCTGGGATCCAATTACTATCAGTTCAGGGTAATGCCCTTTGGTTTCTCGACAGCCCGCAGAGTGTTCACCAAATGTATGGCACTCGTAGTAGCTCATCACCGACTACAAGGATTCCAGGTGTTTCCATATCTAGACTATTGGCTCCTTACCGCCACGACCAGGAATCTTCTCATTCTCGGTCTGTGTTGCACTCAAGGCCTTGCTCTTTGCCTAGGTATCACGATCAACATGGACAAATCACGCATCTCCAACAAGAGCACTGGAATTCATTGGAGCGATCTTTGGTACAATTTCCTGTCAAGCTTCCCTTCCTCCTCACAGGCTTTCAAAATTAAGAAACCAGATTCAAGTCCTTCCACAGACATCTGTACCAGCATGCCTTGTACTACAACTATTGAGCTCTGTTGCAGCAACTATTACTTTTAGTACCACTGGCGAGGTTGCACATGAGACTATTCTAGTTGCTCCTTTCATCACAATGGTCGATCTTAACCCACCCACTTGACCACATGATATGCCTTACAAATCTTTGCAAGAAAGAAATGCTGTGGTGGATGAAGCCAGAAACAAATCTTTGGTGTCGACCATTCCGTCTTCCCCAACCCAGGGCCATGGTGACCATGGACGCTTCCCTGTTAGGGTGGGGGCATTTCCAGGGAAAGATGGTCCAAGGCACCTGGTCCCCCGTGGAGGCTAATTTGCACATAAATGTCCTGGAATTGAGGGCAGTTCTCTTAGCGCTGCAATTACAATTCAATTGGACATGTCAGTCATCTGGTACATCAACAAACAAGGCAGAACCAGTTCTTACCACCTGTGTTGGGAAGCCATGAGAATTTGGCATTGGGTGATGGCTTCCAACCACTTTCTCAAAGCAACGCACATTCCTGGGAGTTCCAATCTTATTGCAGACAATCTGAGCAGGAACATTTTGATGCCTCACGAGTGATCCTTTAACCTGATAATAGCTGCTCAATTCTTCCACTGCTGGGGCAGGCCTTGCTGTGACCTGTTTGCTTCACCCCTAAACAACAAATGCAGAAGCTACTTTGCCCTGATCCCCCCTCAGGGGGAGTCACCGAGGAATGCTCTGATGCACAGTTGGCCCCGGGTCTACTGTACACCTTTCCCCCATTTCCCCTCATTCCAAAATTTCTACAGAAAGCTTAAAGGTTGAGAAGCAAAGTGATCCTCATTGCCCCTTATTGGCCCTGTCAAGTCTGGTTCCCATTCCTATGGTCTCACCTGATTCACAGCCTGTGGATCCTGGATCTATCTCAAGGACTGCTGTCTCATCCTCAGGGATGGATTCACCCCATTCTCCACAGTCTCAAGCTCACAGCTTGGTTTCTCTAATTCCAATGATTGCCAGGCTACCTGATATTTCATCCCCTGTGCTGTTCGGACGATCCTTCTGCCTTCGCACAAGCCTTCCACCAGAAAAATGTATTCCAGTAAGTGGACTAGGTTCTCTAGATGGACTAAAGAACATAACATAGACCCATTTTCCATGCCTATTCAGAAGCTCCTTCAATACCTCACTACCCTGTTGCACCCAGGAGCTTCAGCATAGACAATTACAGTGCATTTAGCAGCTATTGCAAACTTTCACAATGGAATTGACAATTCATCTGTTATGTCACACCGACTGTGCAAAACCTTCATGAAAGGAGTGTATTACATATTAAATCTCCTGTCAAGCCCCCTATAGAGCCATGGGACTTGACTTTGGTGCTTCAGTCATTAACAAGTCCTCCCTTCGAGCCTTCTAATTCCTGTGATATCAAATTTTTGTCTTGGAAAACTCTACTTCCATAGCCCTTACCTCAACGAGAAGAGTATCTGAGTTGTAGGCCTGAGTGTCAAGAGACCTTACTTGATTTTTCATAGGTAAAGAGTTTCCCTACGTACTCACCCCTCCTTTTTGCCCAAGGTCATTTCTGTTTTTTCCATTAACCAAACTATTGAACTACCGTTTATCTTTTCCCACCATTCAAATAGAGGGTAATAACTTCTGCATACCCTCGATGTTCATAGGCAACTTTTCTACTTGGACAGAACTAAATCTTTCAGAAAAATGGATCAATTGTTTATGGCCTTTGCAGGACCCAGAATGGGTAAGCCTGTTTCCAAAATGACTTTATCTTCTTGGCTCAGAAATGCCATTACTTTCATCTACCATCAAAACAAAGTGTCCCTGCCTTCCAAAATAAAGGCTCACTCTACTAGATCGATAGCTACCTCAGTGGCCTTTCATTCCAGAGCCTCTATGGATGATATCTGCGCAGCTGCCACTTGGACAAGACCTCATATCTTTATCACTCATTACAAATTGGATTTGGCCTCCAGGGGGATGAGCATCTTTTGGTTCTATGGTGCTCAGGAATGTCCTTCCTTAGGGTCATGCAGGACTCAAGTAGCTTGGGACTCGGTCCTAACAGTAAGGAATGAATGAAGATTTACAACATCAGATAAAGAAGTTGTCTTACCATAACGTTCCATCTGTGTTGTAGATCATTCATTACTTCCTAACTTCCTTCCCCCTGCCTGGACTCCTGGTGGATTTTAGGATTTCCTTATCAGTTAAGGTATCTGCTCAGACAGATCCTCCTATCATCTCTATTATTTTTATACTATAAGGGCGGGCAAACTCGATTTGATGAGACTATGAGAGAGGCATTATGGGTAGGTCTTAGCTGAGAGATTTTGGCTGGCGCGAGCTTGGTACCAGCCATGTCGGTTCCAATGAAGTCCTAACAGTAATGAATGAGTGAAGATCTACAACACAGATGGAACATGATGGTAAGACATAACTTCTTTTTTCCTAACCCCACTGTATCGCGATCAGCATAAAGAATGTACACACAATGTCTAAATCACTACTTGTATGGCCTAAACACACATACAGAATGGCATAATGAGCACTATATACAGATTAACAGAATAAACTATAATATTTACATGTTTGATAATACACTACTCAATTTTATACATTTTCAATGTTGTGAGATTCGGTGTTATGAGTTTTAGATGTTTTGAATTTTCGATCATATGGTCTCACTGTTTTGAAATTTGATGTTATGAGCTTTTGACATTATGAAGTGAAACTGTGTGTGTGTGTGTGTGTGTGTGTATATATATATATTTTTTTTTTTTATTTATTTATTTATTTAATTAATAGATATAACATATTATACATTTTATTATGAAAAAGACATAAGCTAAACTCATTGTACTAACAGAAGCATTATTGGTGGGGTCAGTTTCAATACAGCGATGAATTTATTTCAGTAGAATGGCAGTCTTATGTTTATTTTTGTACCTGTGTATCCTAGCATAATTTTCTGAAAGTTTCCCAAGGACTTTCACTGATTGGGAAGTGTCCTTTTATACACAAGTACTGAATGTTATGTTTTACATGAGGCTTTACAAACATGTGATTATGAGAGTATGACTGTTGCATGATACTTCAGCTTCTGTTATATGTGGGCATATGATTTATGTTCATGGTGCAGAATGCGGTACATTCCATAGTTGTCATTAAATCAGAACTTAAAATCATAATTTTCCACCAGAAAAGGAAATTTTTTGTCAACTGCAATAGGGCACATCAAACTCCGCATTGAACTGCATTTAATTCCCTAAAAGTAGAATAAGAATTTTGGATGCATTTAAGTACCTTAATGTTTAAGTATAATTCCCTGAACATGTAGAACAGTCTGTAACAGATTAAAATACCAACTCTTATGTGGAGAGAAGCACAGTTATTTGGCATTCACTGTCTAACACATCCATGTTTTACTTATTATTTGTGGTGGATATATGGGCATCTTTTCAGGTAGGAAACAAAAATGGTATCTATAGTGAGCTTTGATTACATCAGAAATAAATAAAAATTATGTCTAATGCTTCAGAGAAAAAAATCACATTACTGAAAATGTACTGTAAAAACACCTGGTGGCAGTGCCATGTGATCAAATTCCACATCCAGCTGTGTTTAAATCCCTAATGCCAAATGCCAGTCTTAAGCAGTGTGCATTTTATGCCTTCATGTATGTATGGTTTCCAGAAAATTTTACTTTATCGCTCGGAGGTTAATATAAGGCTTTTTATGTACAGGTACCAAACATCATTTTACTGTAACAGTCTGCCCAGCTACATTACAATTGCTTTCCATTGTGGGTATAAGATTGACTAGCCAGGTGCCTTGTTATGGAAAGTTTATAAGAACATCAGGTCGCAGTGTAGCAATATTGACATTTGTAAATATTAAATTTGGGTCAGAATGGCTGCTGAAAATTGACAAACTGTAATATTTACAAAGCACAGTTTAAAATATAATGTAGCTTTCATTTCTCTTCATAGGTTCATGGGTAAGTACTAGGCTAACTGCCCTTGTGGGTCATTTTAAGCCAAGCCAGTTTCCCTCAATAGTGAGAATCAAACCTGGTACCATGTGTTTGTTAGCTAAATATTATGCCAACCCTCAACATACAATACTCAGAATAAATGAAAAATGTTATCAAAATATAAATATATATAGTATGCTTGTGACTTCAGGCCTAAACAAAACACGTGTTTGTGGTAGTTTTCTTTTTAAATATTAAAGCATAAAATGACACTAAATATTTTGATTTTTATTAAGTTAAGGTACATCTGCTCCTTTGCCCTTGAAGCGAGAAGTTCAATCTAAGAGAGTTTTAAAGAAAAATTTCCAAATATCATTCCAAAAAATGTAGAAGAATATATCAAACCATTTGGGGAATTTGGTATTATATACACAGTCAACAAAAAAAGGCCACAAAAAGTTGAGAGCCAGTCCTCTTGAAAATGTTCAACAACTGAGTTAAAATCTAGAATATTGCATGTGTTCTTTTGTGAAAATGAATTATCTAGCTACTGAATGACTTTAGCATGTCCTGGAGGAAAAGGGATAAACTGAAATGCTGTAAGCTGCATAACCACTACATTAAGTTTATTCATTTGGCAGCACAGGGCTAACATCTTTTCCTTTAGTCATTTTTGCTGGCCCCAAACAGTGGATTTCTAAGCTTATAGTCAGAAGCATATAGATAAGAAATGAAAGGTGTGTACTCACCATAATGATGTATCTGTGTTGGTCTTCATCTGGTTCAACCTTTGGGACTTTAGATCCAACACCAGCCAATTCTAAAAAAGGAACAAATCAAAGGAAAACAGTCTCAGTCACTCACTCACAGCAGGTAAAATAAAAAGTTTATTAAAAAAGAGCTTTCATGGTTTAACTAACCGCTTCATCAGACATTTAATATCAAAGTAACACAGCATTATTTAAGACAATCTAATGACATTATAGGACTAATCAAATTATTAAAGGCATAATGCCATTACATATAAAAAAGCTACTCATCAGTACTATTTCCCCAGTCAGTGTTTCCATGGTGTCTTTTAAAAAAGGTTTTAAAGAGACTTTTGCATTAAGCCTTGGAAATGTGTTAGCCTGAAGATGTATTATCCATTTTTGTTCAGCCACCTCTGTCTTGTTCTTAAAAATCTCTTCCCCTAATTCCTTCTTCTAGCGCCTCTAATACAAAGAAGCCAAAGGTATGATTTGGACCTTCTTTTAAGATGTGTTGCACTAGGCACTAGTCTCTTTAGCATTGCAAATGTCCCTGTAATGTTCCAACATCCTATCCTTTAACATACGATTGGTTTTACCAATGTAACATGCATAAACTTTACAAAAACTAAAGTAGACTAAATTGCTCATTCTGCAATCAGCATAAATTTCCTACATATATATTTTTACAAGCACTGCAACTCCTACATCTGTGTGTCCCAACTCTGAGTACGGTCCTTTCTTCCTGTTGGAGTTATAGCATATATATATATCTTTTAATGATAGATTATTCTTAAAAGAAAAAGGAGGAGTTTCACCTAGTATGTCTTTAAGTTCATCTATAGTGTTAAGTATGTTCCAATTGGTCTTCACAATGTCTCATACTCCACTAATGTCACTAGAATATGGAAGAGTAAATCTAACAGGATCCTGTTCTATTCCACATTGATGTTCACCTCCATTCATATCAGTTGCAACTGTTTCCCCATAATATGGTCTACACCTATTATGTCTTTCTTCCCAGCCTTCTTTAATATATCTATCAATCTCAGCAGCCTTATATCCCCTACCAAGAAATTCTTGCTTAAGATCTAATAAAGCCCTTTCCAAACAAATATCATCATTGAAGAGCCTCATTATTCCAAAGACCTGTCCTTTGAGGACATTCTTTTTCATGTTTGGGGTACATGCTGTTATGTAACATATTGTTCTTTCTAACATGTTTCCTGTACAAGCCCGTTTGTAAGTTTAGTTCACCTCTATTAATCTTAACATCTAAAAAATCAATTTCACTATATGAATATTTATAAGTGAACTTAAGGAACTTAGTAGTAGTAATATGTAAGTATGTGAAAAAACCTGGGAAGAAAGACATAACTGGTGTAGACCATATCATGGGAAAACAGTTGCAACTGATTAGATTCGCTCTTCCATATTCTACTGACATTAGTAGAGTATGTGACATTGTGAAGACCAATTGGAACATCCTTAACACTATAGATGAACTTAGACATAATAGGTGAAACTCCTTTTTCTTTTAAGAACAATCTATCATTAAAAAGACATCTATGCTATAACTCAAACAGGAAGAAAGGAACGTACTCAGAGTTGGGACACACAGATTTAGGAGTTGCAGTGCTTGTAAAAATATATATGTAGGAAATTCCTTTAGACATCCTTCTCTGCATTTTAATATTGATTTCAACCTTTATGCTGATTGTAGAATAAGCATTTTAGTCTACTTTAGTTTTTGTAAAGTTTGTTATGCCTTTTACATTGGTAAAACCAATCGTATGTTAAAGGATAGGATGTTGAAACATTATAGGGACATTCGCAGTGCTAAAGAGACTAGTGCCCTAGCGCAACACATCTTAAAAGAAGGTTCAGATCATACCTTTAGCTTCTTTGTATTAGAGGTGCTAGAAGAAGGAATTAGGGGAGGAGATTTTAAGAACAAGACAGAGGTGGCCGAACAAAAATGGATAATATGGCTTCAGGCTAAATTTCCAGGGCTTAATGCAAAATTCTCTTTAAAATCTTTTTTAAAAGACAGACCATTGAAACACTGACTGGGGAAATAGTACTGATGTGTAGCTTTTTTGTATGTACTGGCATTATGCCTTTAAGAATTTGATTAGTCCTATGATGTCATTAATTAGATTGTCTTAAATAATGTTGTGTTACTTTGATATTAGATGTCTGATGAAGCGGTTAGTTAAACCGTGAAAGTGCTAACATTTTTAATAAACTTTTTATTTTACCTGCCGTGATTGACCGAGACTGTTTTCCTTTGATTTGTTCTATTTTTGCTGCCTTTATTGGTCACATTTCAAGGTCTGAACTATTTTTACTGTGTTTAATTCTAAAAAAGGCTTTAGCTCATTTGACTCTACCTCTTGTATCCATAGCTCCCCACTCCTCCATCAACTCCTCAGATCAAATTTGCCCAATGAGAGAAACCATGAAGAAACATATAATTCTGGAAATGTACCTTCCTAAATGGAATATGACAACCAAGGAGAATGCAAGACTTCAGAAGGTGGGAACAGACAACCTCCAATGTCTGGTCATCTGAGGAAGAAAGACTCACCAAGTCAACAAGAAGGTGGAGGGCAGGAGAGTAGGAAGGTTGAACCAGATGGAGACAGACAACACATCTCTCATTATAGTGAGTACATAACTTTTGTATCTGATGTCTGCTCCATCTGGCTTCAGACTGTTGGACAGAGTCCCCAGCCATGAACATTCCTCGGGAGGAACTAGTAAAGGATATTCTACAACACAGTGGAGCCAAAGGAAGCCCTGGATCTAGATTGAATGTCCATCTTATAATGCGGCAAAAAGTGTGGTCACCCAGCCAAGTAGCAACTGCATAAATATCATCCATTGATACTCTAGAAAGAAAAGCTGTAGAAGTAGCCACAGCCATTGTTGAATGGCCTTAGGCTTGTGTGGAAGACTCTTGCCTTTTGAAGAATATGCAAACAAAATACAATCTGACAGCCACCTGGATAAATTACTTTAGACACAGGTGAGCACAGCCTGGACTTTGTAAAGGAGACAAACAACTGACTAGATTTTCTGATAGCTTTAGCACGGTCCAAACAGAATCTTAATTGTCTACGTAAATCCAAACAATTCAAAAGGTATTCATCTTTGTTGAAGAAACTGGGAAAAAACACAGGAAGATGAATTGAACTGTTAAGATTATTCTTGGAAGCTAGATTTGGCAGAAAAGAAGAATTTGTATGAATAGAAAAACTCTCTTTATGGAACACCAAATAAGGGGGTGAAGAATCCAGCTCTTGCAACTCTGAAACTCTTCTTGCGGAATAATTGTCACCAAAAACAAAGTTTTCCAAGACAATAGCTCCAAGTCTGAAGTAGCTAAAGGTTCAAATGGAGGGCATGCAAGGACCTGTAGAAAGAAGGGCAGATCCCAGAGAGGATCTGGATCCTATACTGGGTCATGTAGTAGAAATGTACCTTTGAGGAATGTCTTGGAGATCTTGAGAAAAGCCAGAGGGGCACACTATCTTTGCCCATGTGAAAATTAGAAATGTCCACTAACTGCACTTTAATAGTAGAAAAGCTAGAAACTGAATGAAACAATTCAGCGAGAAAATCCAAAACTGATTCCAAAGGGGGAGAGAAAGTGTCGGGTCCCTGAGCCTCCACCCACAGGACAAACCTTTTCCACTTACTGGAATGCACTTTTTTCTAGCAGATTCTTTCCAAAAAGATGACAATATATGAACCACTGCCTGGGCAAGGTTCTAATTTTTGGTTATCAATTGAACATGGGCAACCATACGGTCAACTTGAGGGAATGAAGATTGGATAGATCCAGGTCTGCTGGATGAGAAATAAGATCCAGAATGGGATCCAGTAGAGGCCAAAGGAGGGGAAACCACTTCTGATGAGGCCAAAGTGGAGCAATGAGGATCACTGTAGCTCTGCAGTGGGTTGCTTTCTGTAGAAATTTTACCATCAAAGGCACTGGGGGATAAGTGTAAAAAAGTTCTATGAGCCAAGCAAGCAACAGAGCACCGCTCGGTGACTGTCCAGGAATGGGAACAGTGGTGTATGGACAGGGAGGCAAACAAATCACAACACGGCGTGCCCCAATGCTGAAAAATCTGAGGTGCCACTCAGGTATAGGGACAACTTGTGAGGCAACAGAATGCTCCTACTGAGGCTGTTGGCCAGAATATTGTACTCTCCTGGGATATGCATTGCTACCAGAAACCGCTGAGAAGATATCGTCCATGGCCAAACTCTTTCGGCCTCCCAACAAAGAGGATAAAAATGTGTTCCCTTCTTTTTGTTGAGATACCAGCCTACAGACATATTGTCCATTTGTATCTCAATCACACCTGAGGGAAGGATACCCTGAAAAGCCTGCAACGTAAGAACTGCCCTCATCCCCAGAATGCTGACTTGAATGTGAGCTTCTGTGGAAGACCAGGACCCTTCAACTTTCCACCCTTCAAAATGCCCCACCCCAGGAGGGAAGCATCCGTGATTACTGTGGCTGAGGGAGAAGGAGATTACAAATGGTCTCCTCTGGTTACCAAGGGAGACTACAGTCACCAGTGAATCTTATGACTCACACTCATTGATCATGTTGGGAAATTCAAAGAATGAGTAAAGAAATCTACTGAACAGCCAAAAGCCACTGGAGGGCCCTCATGTGATGACCTCTAAAACTTGTATAGGCTGAACATTTGATTTTGGATAATTGACTGTGATGCATAAGTTGTTGCACAGTTGGAATAAGGAATCCCTGGCAGAGATCAGTTATGCGTTTGTGGGGGTGGTGAGGGACCAGTCACCCAGGTACAGAAAGACCTGAAATCCCTGCAGCCTGAACCAGGTTGTGACCACTGTCATTCATTTGGGTAACACTCAGGGAGGCTGTGGTGAGACTGAATGACAGGGCCCTGAACTGGTAATGATTGGCCCCCAGCTGGAAGTAAAGAAACCTCCTTAATGTTTCTGTGTAGCTTATATACAAGGGTTGGTTTATCCCCGAGATGTTGATAAAGGTTTTCATTAGTTTTCAAGATAACCCAATTCTAAGAAATAATATTTCTTACACTTTGACTTAACCCATCATATTTGCCATCACTTGCTGAAAATTCTCATATTTAAACTGCACACTTGGACTTATTTCTTTAATTGGGCCTACCCAAAATACACTTAAATTTTGTACACCTGTGCTCCATCACTTCTTTCTTTATTGAAATGTTACAGAAACATTAAGGAGAAATTAGAAAATGGTAAGTCAGCATTAAAGAAAGGAACCATGAAATGTGGGTGGTACAATTTTTGCTGGTGTATTGTGGACAAGGATGAAGTGATATTGAACAACATAGCCCAGACAACTGTTATATTCAAAAAAGGGGATTGTAATTCAACAGGAGTGGTATATCTGGCCCTTTACAGTTACTGAACATTTATATGACTTGAGTAAGGCTAACCCTAACAATGCATTATATAGACATTCCATTGTTTGTGAAGGTTTTAAAAAATTATGTTTGGCATATTGGAAGTTGTTCCTCGGGATAATAGAGGGGGAGCATGGGAAAAAGTTAGAAGAATACATAGAGTTTCTCTGGCAATTAAAACTGGATGCTACAACAAAGCCAGGTCTCAATGATTATTTTTCTATTAACTCAGTGCTTAGAATGAGAGCAGCAAAATTGTAACTGTTGAAGTTGACTATTTCAAATTTTGGTGATTCTTGAATACTAAAATTTATGTTTTGAGTTTATTAATTTAAAATATATATTTTTAAGTAATACACATTTTTAAAACATGTCCCTTTAAATGGAAGGGGAATTTTTATCATTGATTGTTAATTAATACATTAAGGATTTAAAAGGGATGAATTATTTAAGTGATTTTAGTGCTGAAGAAGTCCAGGTTAGTGGATGAAAATGCTTAACTTTACAATTTCCAATAAAATTTTGGTTTTGTCATAGAGTGCCTTGAGTCTGGATGCTGTGTAAATTTTTTTTTTTTTTTTTTGGTACGACTCAGCACCCAGACATCTGAGGCAATGGCCTCATAAGTTTTTTAGTGGTGAGTTAGACGACTTTGACTGCCTCCAGAGAACAGCAGTCAGGCAACCCTTTAGGATCTCTGCAAGGGTCCTCTGGTAAAAGCCCAATGAAAGCCCTGATTTTGCAGATCAACCCTGCCCCACAGGTAGTATCCATTATGACCCCCCACCCTTATGAGGAACCTCCTGTTGGAACATCCTGGGAAGAGAACTATGATTTTCTGAAAAAGAGACACTTACCCTCCTTTTTGATTCCTTGAAAGGGTCTGAAGGGGGGGGGGTAAAAAAGTGTACTCCAGTGGACAGTCTTCCCATCTTGTTCACTTCTTGCCAGAGTGTCTTTAACCTTTGGCCCAAACAAGGAGGACCCATCAAAAGGAGCATTGATGAAGGACACCTTGAAACAATTTGCGAAGTTACACAAATGCATCCAAGTGTGGTGTTGCATGACAATACCAGAGCCTGCTGCTCAAGATGCCTCATAGGCTGCATTCAAGATAAGCCTCATTAAATTATTGGCAATGGAAACAAGGGGAGACAAGTGCATCTCCAGTGTCTTCTGTGTATCCAGAAATTGCAATGGCCTTGAAGGTACTTGACACTTCAGACACTAGGTTTCATTGAAGCCTTGTCAAGTGAGACAAGTAACTAAGCGCAAAAGTGGCTGAGGCATAAGAACACTCCCCTAACTGATCCAGCACCTGAGGCTTCCTGTTCAGGGGATGAATCAAGAAGCTCCCTTCAGAAATCTCCTTCTACATGGTTGCTGCCACCATAGTGCAATCAATGGGCAGACCCTTACTCCAGTGGGGTCTGTCTTTGGAGGGGCAAGAACCTTATCTGGCTTTCTAGTTTGTTTCCTTCCACACACACTCTAAAATACCAGGTCTATAAAGGCATCTGGCAAAGGAACCACCCAAGGTGTGCATGGGGCTATGCCAAAGGTCTCCAGAAATACTGACCTCTTTGAAGATGGTGCTTCAGTGGTCCAGCCTCCCTGCTGGTGAAGTAGCTTCAATAAATCACTGAAAGAGGTGTCATCATGCAGAGAATTATGGGAAACCTTTCCTTCCTCGAGGTCAGTATCCTCAGTGTAAGACTGTTCTGGGGAATCTAGGTGTTTCCTCTTACACTTTCTCTTCCCTGAATCCTCCCACTCTGACAAAGCTAGGGAGGAAGGGGATGAGATGTGAAGCCCCACCATGGGAGCAGACTGGAGGCTAATTGATTAATTGATGTAAGCTGCCCCAGAGCAGAGTGATGACTGGCCTCAAGTACTGATGAAAAAGGGAAAGGGGAGCTGACAGGAGAAATCTGACCCTTCTCTCTAGAGGAAAACATCCTCTCTACAACATCAAAGGCTGAGGCAGAGGCTGGCCTCTTGGTTACAAAGGTCCCAGAACTCGAGGGTACCAAAGATAGCCTCAAATGCAAAGGAGCAGTGCCTAGACCTGATATCGAGATTGGCACTGAGCTGTCTAAAACCAAAGCCCCATGTGGAAGTGACAATCCCAAAGCAGGCACCATCATCCCCAATCCTGAAGCTCCAGCTTGGATGCCATGGCTCCAAGTTCCCGATGGGTCTGGTCAAGATGAGGTCAAGGCCACAAAGGAAAGTATAGAGCTGAAGATGGCCAAGCAATTGGATCTGACTCAGGGGGTAGAAATTCAGCCAGCCTCAAAGACCTCAGATCTAAAGGCACCAAAGGAGAAGGGTAGAGCCAAAGGTGCTGAACCCAGACCTGAGGGGAATGAGGCCTAATTGCATCTGCACCTGCAAAAAGATGTCATCAGCTGCTCCAGATCACAGGTTTTGATGCTGCTCACTGACCTCAATGACCAGATAGAAGAAGCCACCAAGGAAGGCTTAGATGGTCTGTGAGAAGAAGATCCTGCATGTCAGATCTGAGCTGAAGAGGCTCTGAACTGAGGTAGAGACGGTGAAGACTCTGGTGACCATAGAGGTGGGGTGCTTGGAGAAAAAGGGGAAACCACCCTACCTGAAGGTGCCCCTTTGACCAAGAAGGGGCTTAGGGTGCTCAGAGCCAGAGAAGAACTCTTGCTGTGTTTACTTGACTTGGGTGCCAAAGGGGATTGACTCTGAGATACCTGGATGGCAGCTGGGGTCCTGAAAGCCTGGGATCTTTGGATCCAGCAAGCCCAAGGGAGCATGTCCAGTAGTATAAGCTAAAGAAGACCTCTTACAATCCCCTTCAGCATGTCAGAAGACTTGCTGTCAGGGCTTCTTGGACCCAGTCTTGGGAACCAGGGAAAAGCCACCTCAGAGAAAAAAAGCAGAAGAGCCAGAATGTAGAAGTCCTTTCAAAGTTAACTTGGCCGTATGCTTATTAATGGCCCTAGTGGCAAAATTCTCATGAATGGAGCATCCAGAATCCAGATGCACCAGAGCAAAACAATAGACACATTTTAAGCATGCACCCTGGGAGGGCTTTTGCTTGAAGGGAACACACTTCTTAAAACCCTTATCTATCTCTCTAAACTTCCTAAACCTCAGAAAACAAAACTAACCACAATGCACAGCACAATCACGATAGTTGATGAAAGGGAAGAAGGATGACACAACTGCAACTATCTACTTAATTATCCTGGAAGGAAAAAAGGACAAAAAGTATCATTAACTGAGAGTCAGGGAACAATACAAGATTACCAAATCACTATGCTAACCTGTCTAAATAGAAAAAGTAGAGAGGTGCCAAGACCAAGTTGCAGACCGGAATGGCAACAAACTAGATCTAAGGAGTTGATAGATGAGCAGGGAGTTATGGATAATGGAGGTGGAATCAAACAGGCTAAAGACTTTAGAATTGGCTGGTGTTAGATCTGAGTCAGATTCAAAGTCCCACAGGTTGAAACCAGACAAGCAGAAAACATCCATTCTAGGCAGTCAGTCTGCAGACCATTCCAAGCCTGGCCAAAATCCCATATTCAAAAGTTATCTCCAACTCAAGGAGAACAAGATAAGATACTCTAGGGGAGAATTCAAGTTTGCCCACCCTCTTATCTAGGTTTACCTTGAAGGTGGTAAGGGTGCTACTCTGCTTAACATGTGGTGGAAATGTATTACAGTGGTAGGGGATGCATTGGGATTTCAATTTATCACCCCAACATATCTTATTTAGCCATTGATAAAGGATTAGTTTGAATCTTTAACCATGTATTAGAGGTATAAAAAGTCAGACATGATTAGATTTTTCATCTCTTGAAAGGGTCGACACATCTTCATGGAGGAATCTATAAGAGACTGAGAACAAATAAAGGGCTGCCACTCTGTCCTGATAGTTAAGACCTTTGATGCCACTGATCTTTTTAATTATGAATAGGTTTATATATGTGTACTAGGCTAATGATGACTAAGGCCTTTTTAAGCCTAGCCATCCATGTAAATCTCTGACAACTTCTGGTTCCCTTGCTAAGTGTAAGGAGGTGCTTGGGAGATGAAACATTTACAGGCTGACTGTGTCCATTAGAGAGACAGGTGCCAAATCTGGGATGAATTTGCTGTTCTCCCATCCAGCTCTCCATGTTAGACTTGAATTGTGTTAGTGAGGAACTCTGCATCACATGGATGGCCTGTTCCAGAAAAGGGGTAGTCTCTGAGATACATATATGCCTTTCTAGCAGGTCCTATTTATATCACAGGCAAGGTTTAAGTCTTTAGAATGGGTAATTCTAGTACCTGTTTGTTTTGTGGATATGCAAGAGGTCCATCAGGGTGGTGTCCAACAATGTCTTGTATGCCAGGCACAAATCTCCCCTCAACAGCCTGTAGGAGATGGAATACAGGGATAGGGCTTTGAAGTGGTCTAAATAAAATATGTTGTTTATGTCCTGCATTCTTTTAGTGAAGAGCCTCTATGGACGTTCCAATTTTTTGATTCACCTGGTTAGGTACGTACCAAAGGGGGCACTGTACTCAGTGATGGGTTTGATGATTGCTGTATATAGAACAATGATCTCCTTGGACTTAAATGCCAAACCTTTGTTTAGAAGTTGCAAAACATGGAATAATTTCCTCACTACTGTAGACACATGATGGTCAAAGGCTAGATTACTGTGTACATGTGTCCCAAGTCCATGCCTACTAGTTGACTTTTAGGGGTGTTTTTCAATTTGATAGTTACCAAGGGTGGATGACTTCCCAAAGGATATTGTTGTGTATTTCCTGGCATTTAGTTTTAGTCCATGGCTCTGGCACAAGTTCTTTGTCTGTGCCAGCCCTTCCTGGAGAACATTAGTGTCAGTGGGGGATTCTATGACTGCCAGTAATTTGTAATTATCTGCAGATTTGGTCATCCAGAGGTCCTTGACTTTACAGAAGTAAATACCAAAAAGGGAGTAATACTAGGACCGATCCCTGAGGGACTCCACTCATGACTGGCCTCTTTGTAGAGGTGGACTGTCCAATTCTGTCTTCCTGAATCCTGCCTGTGAGCCAGTTAGCTATTCACTGGGTGACATAAGGTTCATAGGTTCATAGGTTTATACTAGGCTATCTGCCCTAAGGCATTTATAAGCCTAGCCCAAATTATTGTGGCTTACACCACCCCTTATATGAAAAAATACTGTGCCCATTAGTTTGTTGTGCCTCTGTCCAGCAGTGACACAGAGATGACTCCTGGGGTAAACCTACGATCTCCCATCCACAGGTCTAGATTTCTCTTGAACAGAGTCAGCGAGGTGCTCTGCCTCACATGGACCGGGATTTTATTCCACAGCATAGGGAGTCTCTGAGTGATAAATCTATCCCTCCAGCACGTCCTATTTATATCCGTGCTAAGGTTTAAGTCGCTTGCTCTAGTGGTTTTGGTGGATTTGGATTTTTTGAGGTGGAGCATGTCCATTAATTCCGGGTTGGACATGGCCTTGTATGTCAGGCACATGTCACCTCTGAGCAGACGGTATGCGACTGAATAGAGCTGGAGTTTCTTCAATCTGGCAGCATATGACAGATTTTGGAGTCCCTTTATCCTTTTGGTGAGGAACTTTTGGGGTCTCTCCAATTGCTGCAGATGTCGGGTGAGATACATCCCGAATGGGGCATTGTACTCGATCATTGGTCTGATAAGTGAAGAGTACAGGGAACAATGACCTCACTAGATCTGGATGTGAATCCCTTCATGATCAGGTGGGCAATGTAGAAGGTCTTTCTAACCACTTTAGCAATGTGAGTGTCAAAAGAAAGGCCACTGTCAACCTGGGTCCCCAGGTCCCTGATAACCTCTTCTGTGCTTAGTGGATTGCCACCTATATGGTAGCTTGGGGTTACCTTGTTTTTCCCGAAGGGTATGACTATACATTTTTGGCGTTTAACTTCAGGCCATGGCTCTGGCACCAGCTATCTGTTTCCGTGAGTCCCTTCTGAAGGATATCCATGTCCGATGCACTTTCCACTATGGCGCCCAGTTTGCAGTCGTCTGCAAACTTTGTCAGCCAAAGTCCTCCCATGTTGGCCTGTACTTCTGAGAAGTAGATGCCAAACAATAGGGGGCCAAGGACCGAGCCCTGTGGGACACCACTTGTGACCGGCTTGGAGTCTGACACAGCGCCAGCAACTCTAACCCTGTGGGTTCTGTCCTTAAGCCAGTTTGCAACCCATCTTGTGACATATGGGTTTACATTTAAGCTGGTAAGTTTTTCTACAATACCCGAGTGGGGTATTGTGTCGAAAGCCTTTGCAAGGTCAAGGTAGGCTGTATGGACTGCCTTTCCCTCATCAATGGCCTTTGTGACTGTTTCAAAGAAGTCAACCAAGTTCAAAAGGCATGATCTTCCCTTGACAAAGCCAAACTGGGTCGGGTCCAATGTCTGCAAGTCCCCTATATCTTTGTTTATGAGCTCCATTATGATCCTCTCCATAGCTTTGCAGACTAGACTTGTTAAGCTTATGGGGCGGTAATTACCAGGGTCCGTGAGGCACCGCCTTTGTGGAGTGGGACCACAGTTGCCGTCACGCCACTCCTTGGGCACGTATCCTGTGGTAAGGCTGAGATTAAACAGCTGCCTTATGTGCGGGTTTAATTCCTCATTTAGCTCGTAGCACACAGCCGGGGACACCATCCGGTCCCATTGATGCTGTGTTTTTAGCTTTAGAGAGAGCAGCTTTCACCTGCGCATTTGAGATGTCCGGGAGGCTACACACGGCTGGGATAGTTATCTCTCCTTTGGGGGAGAGGGGTGAAGTTTGCACTGAACCTGTCTGCCAGTATGTTGGCAATGTCTGTGGGTTCAGTGATTTTTGTATCATTTTGGACTAATTCTGAGCATATCTGGGAGTTTCCACCCAGGTTCCTAACATAGCTGAAAAAGGCCTTATGATTGTCCTTTGAATCCATGGCAATTTTTCTCTCAAAATTGGCCTTAGTTGATTTTATGAGTGCTCGTATTTTTTACTAATAATGATCAGGGGTGACTTCCCTTTTATGGATTTTGTTCTATCATGTAATAGCTTTCTCCTCTTATTGTAAAGTTTGTTAATGGCTGGGGTCCACCAGACTGGACGTTTGCCCTTTGTGGAAAGAGTCTTGGTTTTATTTGGGATTGCCTGATCCATGCAGTCCTGGAGGTGTTCATAGAAGGCATTTGTAAGGGCTTCCGCAGCTTGGGTTGTGGTTTCCTCTGGCTCAGGGGCCTTGAAGGATACCACACCAGTCTTGAGTAGTGTGAAGTTTGCTTTAGAGAAGTTCTTCACTATGGTCTTTTGCTTGGGGTGGGGGCGGGATGTGGATTTCCAGTGAGATTAGTTTATGATCAGATCTCACCAATGAGGGATATACTTCGGTGTGGAGCATTTTGTCCCCATGTTTGTGACAATGAGATCTAGTATATTTTCTCCTCTCGTGGGAACAGTGACTAGCTGTTCCATGGCATTTGAATTTATGAACTCCAGGAACCGTTGGGCTAGAAAGTTAGGGCTTGAGTAATGTTCCCAGTCTATATTCGGGTAGTTGAAGTCACCCAATATGATGGTGTTTGGAGATACATTTATACCCTCCAGTGTCTTCAGGAAGGCTGTGTGGGGTTCCTGAGTTTGAGAGGGTGGCCTGTAGCATGCTACAATTTGTAGAGCAGTTTTGCCTATGGTTAGTTGCACCTGGATGGTTTCCGAAGCTTAGTGCGTTGCCACCAACCTGGAGGTGTGAGTATCCTTTATGAATATGGATACACCCCTCCTTTTGTGGTGTGGTCCGGGTTTTGGGGCGGAACGCATGATATGAGGTAAAACCTAATAGTGCCGGGTGCTCTCAGGAGCCTTGAACCAGGTTTCAGTTACAGCACAGACATCGATGTTCTCCATACTGAGAAGGGCCTCAGTGCGTGCATTTTGAGATTTAGACTTCTGGCATTGAGCAGCATTACCCTCAGTTTCTTCCCATTTTGTTTTCTAGGGTGGTAGGTTTAGAATTTGAGCCTTGCCTAAAAAAGGCACTATGGGGTGGCAAGAGCCTTAGCCAATATCCGGAATCCCAGGGGTGACAGGTGCAAGCCGTCCCTTGAAGCAGCGTGGCTTGTCAAGCATGTCATCCCAGGCAGACAGACACTGGATCCCCTTTGAATGACACCAGACATTAAGCCAATTGTTAAAGCTGATCATCTTGTCTCTATATTGTGGCATCATTCTTGGTGAAGGAAGGATACTGCTCAGGGTTAGGGTCATACCTGCCTGGGCTACGTAATCAGAGAGCTCCTCTATGTCTCTTTTCATGTAGTCCAGGGAGGTACGTCTCAGGTCGTTCACACCAGCATGGACAATGACTGTGTCATATTTGTACTTGCCATGGAGTGACCAGTGCTTGTGTTATGTGGTGGATTCTAGCGCCCGATAGGCAGCTTACTGTGACCCTCTCCTTGTTCAGCCTGGTGAGTGGGACGTCAGTGTGTCTGACTATGGAGTCACCTATGACAAGTATGTTTGGTGTTGTATTTGGCCTTAAGGGCTGTGACTGCTTTGCACACTGCTTTTGTGGTTTATGTGTTGCTTGTGGGGTGTCTTGAGGTAGCAGTTGTTTGGGTGTCTGCTTTGGAGGCCTCTGCTGTTTAGGTAAATTTTTACTCAGAGCCTCCGAGTATGTCTTTGTGTGTTTATGTGTTTGATTCAGTGAAGTGGTAGCATTATGTGAGGCTGGTTTTGTGGTGTGTGTAGTTGCCTTCTCCTGTCTGGTCTTGCCAGTCCTGAGTTGAGAGAGCTCAGCCTCCAGTTTGGCTAAATAGCTGCATCTCTCGCAAGTATTTGTGTTATGTGGGAGGAGGAGAGGGTTGTCTGTGTACATGAGGCAGTTATAACATTGCCTCAAGATTCCCAGATTCACCAGCTGGACCGGAGAGGAGATTGACAACTGACCTTTGGACATGCTAGAATAATATTGGGAAATCCTTAATTGAAAACAAGGGCCAGTGGGGAGTGAGGGTGTAGTGCTTTTAATTTTTAGTGCTGACATATAATTGCTTTAGTGAGCAAGTGCCAGGTAACTTGAGTGCAATGTGTTACAAGTAACTAAATGCAAAAACGACAAACAGTAACTTTCTTTCAAGTGAAACAAGGAAATAAGTACAGTAAGCAATGCAGATATCACTAGTGATCCACAGAAGCGCTGAGAAGTTGCGTATTAGGTGGAATTAGCTTCCAGGGAAATAACAAGCAAACAAACAACAAGCATATAAACAAAGCTAGATTCAGTAGGCCTGGATCTAGTCTATGCTAGAGCAAACAAGGTGAACCAATTTCAGTAAGATACAGTTCAAATATTCAGGCACTATAAACCTTTAACCAGAAAATTCCCAGCTCAGAAGGGCAGAGTCCAGCCTCTTCTCCCACAAGAGTGCAGACCACGAACGTTCTTAATGTAAAATAACTGGCCTGAAGCCCAAGTGCCTAAACCAGAACTAATACACTTGGACACTGGGCTCTCAATCAGCAGTTCCCAACTTAGAAGGATGAAAGCTACCTGTCCTGCCACCACAGTGCTTGCCACAAACCTTCCTAATGTAAAACAACTGTTCTGAAGCCCAAGTGCTTAATCCAGGGTTATACCTAATCTTTTTGAGTTTAGATGCAGAAAGAATTAATGGTTTCTTGCTCTTTTAGCCACTTTGTTGCTGGACCATTTGTTTCATTTTAATAAGCTGGAATTGTATAACTTACATCAATAAAATGATTATCAAACTAAAACCCTGAATCACCAGGCACCTCACAGACATTAAACACAAAAAAACACTTCAACGCTCTGGTGAAACATAACATTGAAAAAGCCGGTCATGGCGCGTTTAAATTTCATTTACTGGACAAAAGTATAAAGGAAAATTTTCAAGGCTGCCACAATTATCTGCTCAAAAAGAAAGAACTGGAATGGCAGATCGGACTCGAAATGAGTAACCCCCACCCCAGGTATCAACACTCATGTTTTGATCACCAGTGTTCTAAACCTCAGAAAGATCCACTACCATGCCTATTACTAACAACTTCTTCCAAAAGATATTGCAGCCTTTTGCGAGTTTATAATGCCTTTCTTTGTATAGCCCATTTATACTTTTACACATTTTTACACTGTTATTAGCTCATAGCTCATTCTCTAAAAAACCAAGGCACCAAAAATTGTTATAGGTAATAAGTAACATATGTTTACATCCTTCGTTGCAATGTTTTCTCCATCAATTGGATCTGATTTTGTCTTAATCATAAAGCTTTTAAATTATAAATCAGTGTTACAGGACTTCGTCACTAAAAAAAATCCATACACATTAATGGGTACACTCCAACCGCACTGACAATGGAGAACCAGTTTGGAAACAGGCAGATCTGATGAAGCTACAGTGAAAGCGCTAAAAACAACATACCACTGCAGGGATTTAATATATTTTCTCACACCATTACCACAAATCTCTTTGGACTTTGGCTATCTCTGATTCTGTAGTTTACCACTTTTCCTTGATTACATGATAAATTTCCAAAAGAGCTGCCACTTTATAGCTCTCCTGTTGTGTAATGCTTTACAATATTGACAAGTCTTCACTATTTTCAATATTGAGCATTTCTCAGCACATGCTGTCTATATGTTCTCATTTTAATTCATATGACTAGTTTTATTGGGTTTTTCATCATCATCAGACCCCTTTTCCCATTTTTCTACATGGGGTCAGGGTATTGTGTTAACTGTTGCCAACTCTCTCGATTCAGTGCCATTATCCTGCCTTCTTCAACACTCATGTCTGACTGTCACAGATCTTTCACACAATCCATCCACCTCTTTGCTGGACATCCTCACTTCCTCTTACCTTCTTCCTGTCTGTCCCAAATCTTCCTCACCAGATTGTCTTCTGCTTTTCTACACATGTGCCCAAACCACCGTAATCTGTTCTCTTTGATCTTTTCTGCAATTGGAGTTAGTTTGGCTTCTGCTCTTATGTCCCCATTTCTTTGTCTATCCCACAGTGTGCATTCTATCACCTTTCTCAGGCACTTCATTTCCATCACCTCTAGCTTATTCAACTGTTCTGGCTTTACTGCCTAGGTTTCTGTACCATACAGTAGTACTGGTCATACCACTGTCTTGTACACCTTACTTTTCAGCTTCTTAGGAATTCTTCTGTCCTAGACTACATCTGATACTCTATGCCAGTTGGCTGCAGCCCTCTGATTCTAGCTTTGACTTCTTCATTCAGGCTATCCTTCTCAACTACTCTTCCCAGATACTTGAAGCTGTTTACCTGTTCCACTATCTTCCCTTCTATCTCTATTCTCAGCTTCTTCTGATTTCCCCAATTTGCCGCCATTACTGCCATCTTATCTGTGCTTAGTTTCATCCCATGTGCCTTCAGATTTGCATTCCATTCTCCTATCCTTTGCTGAAGTTCTAGCTCAGAGTCTGCCTGTACTGCCACATTGTCTGCATACAGCAGCTTTGTTGATCCTTCCCCTCCAACCTGTTTGCTAATGAACAGCAGTGGGCTCAGAGCTGAACCCTGATGTACACCCACACCCCTCTGTGAGGCTGAACATTGTTCATACTTGATAGCCTGCACTAATTCTACCAATGTTTCTGAGACTCCAAACCGTTGCAGTACTGCCCAGATCAACTTTCTTGGGACCTTGTCATATGCTTTCTCCTAGTCTAGGAATGCCCAGTTGGACTCTTTCATCTCTAGCTTCTTCTCAAGTATCTGCCTCAATGCAAACATCGTGTCAATTGTGCTGCATCCTAATCTGAATCCAAACTGCTCATCTCCCATCTTACATTCTACTACTATACGTATCAGTTTATCAATCACCCTCTCCAGAATTTTCATGCAATGTAATGAGTTTGATGCCTCTATACTGCCCACAGTTGTGGATGTCTCCTTTGTTCTTGTACACTGGCATGAGTATGGTTATTCTTCAGTCATCTGGGATACGCCTTTCTCTCTCCACACTGCTATTAGTACCCTCAGGAGCCATTTCTCCCCTATCTCCCAGCATCTTTATCATATCTGCTATGACCTCATCTGAGCCTGCTGCTTTTCCTGACTTCATCTTCCTTAGTGCTGGTCTTACTTCTTCTAGGGTGGGCTCCTCCTCTTCTCTCAGCATAGGCTGTTTCTCGGGCAGTACAGCTTCTGTGGGGTTTTCTTCATTCAGAAGCTGCTGGAAATATTCCTTCCATCTGCCTTTGATGTCCTCTGGGCTGGTGAGCAGGTTGCTGCTGGCATCCCTTATGAAGGGTGTCTACTTTATCTTTGCCTTGCAACCTGATATAGTTTCTTTGTGCCACTGAGTCCCTTTCCAGAAGTTGGTACAGTGCCTCCGATCCCCTATTATTTGCTATTGCAAGTTCTTTCTTAACCAGTAGTCCTCCCTAGCCTGGTCAGTCTTTTCTGTCTCCCACTTCTTCCTGCACTCCTTTTTTCTTTTGATGACTTCCTGGACTTCTGCACTCCACCACCAGCCTTCCTTATGTACCTTATTTCTATACCTGGCTCGGCCACATATCTTTTCTGTTGTCTTAACACATGCTGTTTTTAGGCACTGCCATTCTTTTTCAACTCCACCTATTTCCTCCACTTCTTGGGGTGCTAGAACCCTGAGTAATTCCTTGAACTGTTGTACTTTCTCTCCAGTCTACTTCCAGGTTGTCAGCCTGGTCTCTGCTGACCTTAGAGCCTTCTCTGACCACTACTTGCAGCTGATTGTGGCAACTAGTGGTTTATGCTGTGGGCTGACTGTTAGGGATGACTTTGCAGTCATGGATTCTGCCCCAGTGCCTTTCCCTTACTAGGAGGAAGTCTACCTGAGTTGCATGTTGACTGCTCTTGTATGTGGTCTTGTAACTGTCTCTCTTTCTGAACCATGTGTTGGCTACTATCAAGCCATTTGCCAGACATAATTCGAGAATGGCTTCTCCTCCTTTATTCCTATTGCCCCATCTATGTGGACCCAGGCAGTCCTCGTAGCCTGTTCTGTCTGTCCCGATATGTGCATTTAAGTCATCCATTATCAACACCAGTTCATGTTGTCCTGCTTTATCTAGTAGGTCCTGCAACTGCTGTCTGAATGCACTCGTCCTCACTATCACAACCCTGCTGTGGGTTATGAATACTGCCCTATCATTACACTGGAGTCTGACTGCCATGAGTCTGTCATTAATTCTGATATCCCTTACTGCCTTCTGAAGCCTCTCTGTTACCACAATTCCTACACCATTTCTAGCCTGCCCTCCACCTGAGTAGTAGACTCTGGATCTCAAGCCAAGTGGCTTTGCTGCACTGTCCTTCCATCGCATCTCCTGTACATAGGATGTCCATCCTCCTCCATATCATCATGTCATCCACTTCCAAGCTGCTTCCTATCAGTGAACCTACATTAAGTGTAGCAATTCTCAGTTCATGTTTGGCAGGTTGGTTGGTTTTACATCCAACTTTCGTTCAACAGAGCTATCCCGGGTAACCCAGGCTGGGCAACTAGACATCGGGCCGCCAGTAGCATATTGACCCAGGGCTTTATGGCAGGCACACACTAGCCAATAGTGGCACATATATCCCTCCCATCATTAGCACAGGTTTCTGGCATAGATCAAAGTAGGCAGGGTCTTCAACCACTTCTCACTGGTAACTACCCATGCCCATTTTTGGCAACATTAGTCAACATGACTGAATCACCTAGAGCCGTATTTTACACCATCAAGTGGCTAGCCCTGCCACGGCATGCAGTCTGTGATCCGTGTTTTCCTATCTTAAGGATACTGTGCACCACAGTAGATGCCCAAAGCAGTCGGTCTGTACAACTCTTCCCCCTATAGGGCACCATGTAGTCTGTGTTGCTGCCCACAGCTCCATTCATTGGTGAGTTTGAGATGGAAATAGCATGTTTTTTGGACATGGGAGAAACCCTATGGAGACACAGGGAGAACATGCAAACTCCAAGCAGGCATTGGTCGGAGGTTAGGATCAAACTTTGCACCTTGTGCATGGGAGGTGAAGACCTTAACCACTAAGCCATCTGGTCCTCATTTTCAGTTTTGTTTTCATGTTTCTAAAATTGGGGTGATAAGTTAACAATCAACAATATAACCTTACAGATTGTTGTTTAGCTTCACAATTTAGAATGAGTATTTCATAGCCCAGGGAAGAGTTTCTTCTTCCACCTTTTAATTAATGCTCATGTTTTTATCCCTGGTAATTATCTTTCTGGTTTAATGTGGATTACTCCTCCCCACTGGTAAATAGCATTATCCTTATAGACTGGTGTTAAAACATTGCAATTTCGATCATGCATTCCCTAACCCTGATGTACGTTTTCTTCCCCTTTTTAGTTTATTAGTAATAATCATGCTTGTTTAATGTGGACTATATCCCCAGCAACATACAAGATATCAACTTCAGACATAGCGTTTTTTTTTTTAAATATATAACTATAGCACCATAATGACACAACAGGACTGATTGTCTTTTTTTTTTTTTTTTAGTAAAATTAGAAAGTCCTAGATGCCTCTCTAAGTTTGGTCCCAAAACTTTTAATTACTTAAATTTAATTATTATAATTAAGCTCATTCCATGATTTATTACACTGCGGTTGTTCAGATGAATACCAGTTTACTGGGTTAGGCTGATCACCACATATTTTCACTTGCCACAAGGTTGTTCAGGAACAATATTTTATTATTTTTTTTTTAATTTGCAGTTTGTTAACCGGGAAAGTCCACTGGGCCTAAAAGAGCCCTTTTTCAACGGAGACCTGGGGGAAAAAAGCTCCAGAAACAATATTCCAAAAATTAAAAAGTATAAAAGCTCACAAAAATATTACATTATATAAGACACAGAGATAATGAAAAAATATAAAAACCTCACGAAGATATTACATTATATAAGACATAGAGATAGTGAAAAATAAAAACTTGTGCCAAATGGCATGACATACATTTCAGTGGGTACATGGAATAACAAAGCATTTTGTAGTTCAAGGTATGGTATTGTCTACAGTAAGAAAACAAATAAGGAGGTGTTATAGTGGGAAAAATAGTGAGGAGGAGATAAGGAGAGTGTAGCAGGTGTTAGATTTAGATTAGTGAGGAAATCTAGAAGGGGGTGAGGTGGAAGTTAGGTAGGGTGACTCAATAATATTTGAATCTCCCATAGAAATGAGTAAATTAGATAGCCAAACAGGGTAAGTGAATTATGGAGGGGGTTTTGTCCTCCCCACCTATTCCTCAGCCCAATTGTATCATCTTTGATGAGGCTAAGCAAATTACTGGCTTGTAGTTTTTTTTGCCTCCAACATCACTTATTGGCCCATTATTTTCTGATGAACACCCATATACACAACGAGCCTACTAGTTCCTGATAGAACATGGCATGACCCACTCCCAGCACTCCTTTTCTGTCTAGTTGGAAATCTCCCCTATAGTAGAGCCCCCAATCTCATACCCAATCAAAGGACAGCACAAGATTCTCTCCATTTTCTGTTGAATTAGACTGGTCAACTATTTTCTCTGCCTACAAGTTTTGGCGGTTACCCCAGATACACCAGCAACTGGTTGATACTGAGAAGCTACTCACATAGATGCTAGATGTCCCCCTTAGGCCAACTGCAACCTCCACCCTCAACTCATTTCCTCACCCCCTGAGCTAACCAGAGATCACCCTTACAACAATTCACCCAATAAACTGCACCTGGTACCACTTTTTTGATTGATGATATGCTATACACCTATAAGGTTACAGTAAAGCAAAACTCCACCTATGAGAAACATTTTATGTAATAACTGAACTGTTGATTTTATTTGCATCCTATATTACATTTGCTGTTCTTTAACCACTATATATAATATATATCTATAGCTTTATCTATATACATACATGCTGTATAAAATGTAAAAACAAAGCGAAACTAGTTCAGTGCTCATCTGCCTGTTATTTGGATGGATTACTATTAAAGATTTCATACTGCTAACTACACGTAGTGTTCCTGATGTTTTAAACTACTAGGAAGTACTTTGTTTTATTTTTGGTACTAAGTTATACAATTCCAACTAGATAAAATACATTTTTTTAAACAAATGGTACAGCAATAAAGGGGCTAAAAGAGCAAGGCACCTTTAATTGTTTCTGCATATTCTGGTGCATCAGTAGTTCTGAAGCCACAATCATAGGATTTGATGGTATTTAAGGTGTACATTCCTCATGTATGTTCTTAGATTTTGAATTTTTTTTAAATCTTTTGAGTTTGTCACAATGCCCAAGTGGGGTACTATGTCAGATGTCTAGGCCAAGTCAAGGTAGGCAGTGTAAATAATTTTGCCCTCATCCATTGGTTTGGTGACCATTTCAAAAAAGTCCACCAGGTTTAGTAGGTATGACCTGCCCTTTATGGACTCAGATTGTATTCAGTGTCTGGAGCTTTCCTATGTCATTATTGATCATTTCCATGACTTTGCATATGAGACTTGTGGGTCTGTAGTTTCCAGTGTCTGTAGATGCCCACCTCCCAACTTTGTACAGTGGGATGACTGTTGTGTTTCTCCTTTTGTGAGACACAAAGCCTGTTTGGAGGCTATGGTTAAGTGATGATTCCAGATGGCCTGATATGTCATGTTTTATGCTGTTTAGAATGCATCCTGGGATATTGTCTGGGTCCATTTATGCATTGTACTTGGCCTTAGAGCATTGAGGACCTGATCCATATTAGATAATAGGGGAAGTTATTTTTGATGGTATTTCCTGAGGGAGGTTGAGGGGACATAAGTAAAATTAGAGCTTAATTTGTCTGCCAGTAGGTTTGCTAGGTAGCTCCATTAACAATGGGCTCTGTACACAATTGTGTAGTGCCTTTAAGGTTGTGGACATAGCTAAAGAATGCCTTGTGGTTGTCCTTGGCCTGGGAGGTCAAGTTTACCACAAATGTGGCTTTGGTGGACTTTTACTTGCATCTGAGTTATAGCTTGCTGAGGGTACTTTCCTCCTTCCGGGTGCTACACCACCTAATTTTTGGCATGATTTTCTTCCTTCTGTTATACACCCTATTGATGCTGTGATTCCACCAAGATGGCTTGTTTTTTTGTTATTTCTGTACATATTCCTGTTTGGTACAGCTGCCTGTATGCAGCTATTAACATGGCTGTATAGTGTTTCTGTGAATGGTTCCATATAGACAGCAGTGTTCTCAGTGTTTATGGGGGCTTAAAGACATGCAGGTAGGTGCATGGGTAAATGGGTGTGCCTTCTGTGAAGGTTAGGCATCGGGCTGGCAACTCAGCACCGTAAAAAATTCACTGCCATTCAGCGGACTGGAGTTCCGCTGTGGTGATCTCTAACCGAGAAAAGCCAAAAGACATTAGTTTTAAGGTATTTTACCAGGTGATCACTTAATAGTGGAAAGTTAACCTTAGAGTAGTTCATGAACATTCCAGGGTTAGCTGGGCTTCTGGGTTTAAGTTTTCTTTAGTTGGGACCATTTTGTGGTCTGAGCTTACCAAAGAGGACACTACACTAGGGGTGTGTGCAGTGCTCTCCCACATTAGTGAGGACCAGATCCAGTACGTTTGCACCCCTGGCTGGTGTACTGACAGTATGGTCCAGGGAGTTGTTATTTAGAAAAATCTGTGAATTTCTGTGCCCGCATGTTTGGTGTCACATATGATTCCCAGTTAATACTGGGGTAATTAAAGTCACTGATGACTATCTTGTATTGGATGGTAAATGTTTCCAGTAAGATTAAATGCATGTTATGGGTTTCTTGGGTCATAAGACAGGACCTATAGCTTACAGGGAAGTGGTATGATATTTTGCCTGTGGTGATATGAACATGGAGCAGCTCAAGTGTATCACCCTGTGTAACCGGCCTTGAGGTATATTTATCTTTTATGTAACTTGAGACACTTTCACCTTTAGTCCCTGTCTGTGTAGTAGCTGGTCTAAATATGTGGAAGGCATTATAGCCTTGCTTTCTCTCCAGCAGGTCCTATTTATATCACAGGCAAGGTTTAAATCTTTAGAATGGGTAGTTCTGGCACTGTTTGTTCTGTAGATATGCAAGAGGTCCATCAGGATGGGGTCCAACAATGCCTTGTTTGCCAGGGAATGATCTCCCTTCAAAAGCCTGTAGGAGACTGAATACAGGGATAGGGCTTTGAAGTGGTCTAAATAAGATATATTACTTGCATCATGTATTCTTTTAGTAAGAAACCTCTGTGGATGTTCCAATTGTTGACTGCACATAGTTCTCTCAAGCTGAGGGATATGTTTAGACAAATACATGCCAAAAGGTGCATTATATTTATCTGTGGGTCAGAGGAGATTCAAGTAAAGGGGAATTAAGACTTCTTTTGATCTATTGGAGATCTCTTTGTAAATTTGATAAGCCAGATAAAAGGCTTTCTGAACTACTGCTGTAACAATACAGTCAAGCAATTTGGAATTTTCAACAAGAGTGCCTAGATCCCTTACAACAGTGTCTGATTCAGGAAGTATGTCATCTATGAAGCATGAGTGAGAACACATTTTTTTACATTTAATTTAAGACCATTGTCCTTGCACCAATGGTTAACATGGTCTAATCCAAATTGGAGCAATTGTGAGTCAGTGAAAGATCAGATAACACCCATTTTACAGTCATCTGCAAACTTAGGTAGCCATATGCCAGGAGAGTTGGTCCGAAGATCTGAAAAATAAATGCCAAATAGGAAAAGGCCTAACATTGAGCCCTGCTCTACACCACTGGTAAATTGTGTATTTCTAGAGTGGCATCTGTGGCTCTCTCAGACAACCAGTTAGTAATCCACTGCACATCTTAAGGTTTACATCAACATTTACACATCTGTTAATAATGCTTGTATGGGGAATACTATTAAAGGCCCTGGCCAGTTCCAAATATGCTGTTTGCCCTGTGTAACCACTATCCACCATTTCAGTGTTTTTTATGGTGTTACTGATGTTAAAGAGGCAGGGCCTTCCTTTGACAAAGCTAGATTGATGAGGGTCCAGGATTAAGAGATTTTCAATGTCCACATTAAAGAGGTCAGAGATAATGCATTCTATAGCTTTACATATGAGGCTGGGAATATTAATGAATCTACAGATCTGATGTTGTTGTCTTCATTTTCATTAACCTGTGGTTCTTGATTCCAACTCTTGGAACCAACCGTCCGCTCTCTAAGCTTGAGATTCCAGAATTGAGCTCCTCCCTTCTACCCATAATGCCCCACTCCCCAACACTATTCCTGATCTCGTTTGCTCTGCATTCGTTCAGCAGTGAGGTTCCTAGGCTCTGAGCCTCTCCATGAAATTTTCTAGGTGGGAGTGTTGTATTATAATGTTTTTGTACTGCTCTGTTCTTCTACCTCCCTTTTCTGTCTTTCTTACCTGCAAATAGTTTCTTCTGCCTTTCATTTCTTTTCTTAATTGGGTTTTTTGCTCTATAGTTTTCTTTCCTTCCTATTAGTGAAAAAAAAATTCTCCTTTCTTTGCCTGTCATCTCCTCTTTCCTTTTTCAGTATGGATGACCAGAAACCACTTGGTTTCAAGAAATGCACTTCCTGTGGGTATAAGATCCCACTTTCTGATGCCCACGAGGCGTGCATGTACTGGCTTGGGCCTGCACACTTAGGCACCCATTGTGAGATGTGCAAAGGGTTCAACCCTAGGGGTTTGGCGGATAGGAGGAGCCAACCTATCCTTAAGGGTTTGCTCCCTCCTTCCTCCTCTTTGGGCATTGCTTCCACTTTGGGGACTCAACCCCCCCCCTCCAGAAGTCCTGGGAGAGCAGGAAACACAGTCCCATGAGGTCCTCCTCACAGCTGCCCAATAAGGTTCCGAGAGTCTCAGAGCTGACCCATTCTGACTTGGGGTCCTCAGCTCCTATCTCCTTCCCTCCACCTCGATCATCTTCTGTGGCTTTGGGGCTGAATGTTACTTCTGTTGCAGTAACAGCTTCTGTTTTGGCTCCCAGCTTTGCAATGAGCAGACTGTCTAGGAGGTCTCCCTCCTGTTCATCCAGGAGATCTTTGAGACCACCCTCTTCCTCCAGTCTTCTTGAAGCCTTACCTCAAAGGACATGGGTAGAGTGATGACGCAGTTCCTCAAGGCCCGGATCTAGATACGTCATGTGTCTGCTCCATCCACTTGCAGATCTGCGTGAGAGTTTCCCTGTTCTGACCAGTAGCTACTTCTCCGACCCATCCTTCGGTGTCGGAGCCCTTGGTTCTATTGGTCTCTGGTGCTGGGGTGTCAGAGCCGATAAAAATTCCTTCATCACCTCCAACTGCTTCCTCAACCCACTTAGCCCTGACTGTGTCAGTTCCAAGTGTGTCTTGGAGCTGCAGCTTTGAGGTTGGCTCTGGAGAGTTGATGTTGACTCCAAAGTTTTCAGAGCTGTTTCTCTCCCTAGGGGTGTTGGCCTTTGACAGCTTGGCTTTGACTCCCCCCTTCAAAGCGGGAGGCTTGGGCTCCCAGGAGGTATCTGTTTTGGTGACTTTGGCCTCGAGGGGACTTCTTTCAGAGGGTTGGAGCCCTTTTGCTTTCGAGGTGGTGGAGAGTGTTCTTTCCCACCCAAGGAGAGCCTCAGCGTGCACCTCCTTGGAATCTCCTCTCCCAAGTCTGGTCTGGTGCCTGAGGCCTCCAGCCTGTAACATGCACAGGTGGGCCCAGAAAGTCTCCACAACCTCCCTTCTGTGGATCCCAGAGAGTCTTCTGACAACTCCTTGGAGTGTTCCACTGAGGAGGTCCCCCCAGAGGAGCTTATGGAAGTGGAGGCACAAGGGTTCCCCTGATGAATCTCTCACCGCAGACACTGATTTTCAGGAAGGAGAAGGGTCCCCCAGGTTGGCACCTGATGAAGTCTCCTTTGGAGACATTCTAGAAATTCTGCACCAGAGAGGTGACTGGTCTCCCCAAAACCCTTCCCGAAGGATTTGGTTTTATGGGAAGCTTTCAGCTCCGGTCCATCTACTACCTGGGTGTCACCCCTGCCTACCCATTAATCAAGCTAGTGTTGACTAGGGTATAGAAGGAGCCAGATACGGTAGAGACAATCCCCAATTGGTGGACATGATTTTGAGTGCCCCTTTGGACAAGACCTTTTAGACCAAGGGTATCTTGGTAGATGTTATGGTTGTCATGGTAGCTACCAAGGAGGAGCTCACACAAGAGAGCTGTTCTGTCCACCCCCCCAACAGAGAATTATGAGCATTGGAAAGATTTGGGGAAAAGGGTTTATGCCTCTTCCACGTTTACCTTGATGGCATTAAACTACTTATCGCATTTCATGAGGCTATAAAGGGATCTGGTGAAGGAACTTTCTAGCTCATCCCCTGGGTGCATGTCTGTGGAGGAACAGAAGACCTTTTCCTCCAGAAAGGCCATCCTTTAATCACTGGCTAATGTGTCCATGAGGCTGATATCCCACGCTGCAGAGGGTATCTCAAGGGTGGCCTGTTCCAGCATTTCCATAAGGCACCATGCCTGGATGAGGATGTGTGAATTTGTGGAGCCCTTCAAACAGTCCTTTATCAATGTCCCTTTTGATGGCTTCACCTTGTTTGTACCTACGGTTTATGACACACTCTCCCACAGCGAAAAGGATGGAAAGACCCTGTCTGCCGCCGGGAACCATTTTTCTACCCCACAAAGGTCCTTTTCTAGAAACCAGAGTAGGAGTAAAAAGATTTGCGTTTGTACGTTCATGGTCCTTTTCAAGATGTGCAAGGAGATTTTCCCCAGCTGCAGAGGGGGGAACAACCAGAATACAAGATGCCACCCACGAGGCTGAGGGGGGTCCGCAAAACCATGGGTCATGAGAAACTTTCTCGGGCCAACCCTTCCAGTGCTCCTGAATGGTTGCTCAGCTGCTTTCCTCTAGAGGTAGTTGGGGGGGGCACTTCTCCCTGCATCTAGCAGCCTGGGAGGCCATCACAAATGATTGCTGGGTACTAAGGATTGTATCCAGTGTATACTACATTCCCTTTTTAGAAATTCCCAAACAAAGAAATTGCCTCCCTGATGTTCCACCAGTCAGAGGGAGGATGTGGTCTTACAAGTCAAAAAATACTAAGCAAAAGAGTCATCCAAAAGTCCCCCCCCCCGATCAAGTTGGATCGGGTGTTTACTCCAGGTTCTTTTTAGTGCACAAACAAACAAGGCTGATTCTGGACTTGACCACCTTGAACAAGTTGGTAAAGCATATAAAGCTCAGGATGGTCATGATTCAGTCCATCTTACCTCTTTTGAAGATGAATGATTGGATGTGCTCTGTAGACCTGAAGGACGTATACTACCACATAAAGATGGACAGATGCTCCTGGCAATATCTATGTTCCAGGCTGGGGGCCAGTCACTACCAATTCAGATCACTCCTGTTTAGCCTCCCCACAGCCCCAAGGGTGTTCACCAAATGTTTGTCAGTGGTGGCAGTGCACCTCAGGGTGCAAGGTTTCCAGATTTTTTCCTTATCTGGATGATTGCCTTCAGACTGGGTCAACCAAGTATCAACTGATCCAAGCCAGGGATTACCTTTTACATCTGGCCCCTCTCCTAGGAATCACAATCAATATTCAGAAATCTCAGCTGCAACCAGTTCAGGTTATAGCTTTTATCGAAGCTGATCTGGAAGCGAGGGTATCCCAAGCATTTTTAACTACAGAGAGGATTACAAACTTAAGACTTCAGGTCAGACAGATTCTGGCTGTCCCAACTCTTCTGGCCAGCTTGATTTTCAGAGCATTGGGCTCTATGGCAGCCCCTATAACTCTTCTACCTACTGCGTGCTTACACATGCAGATCCTGGAATGGATGTTAGTGGTCCAACGGTCTCTCTGTATCTTCACAGGAATCCCTTGAGTTTCCCTGAGTATGCAAGGATTCTCTGCTTTGGTGGCTTCACTCCACAGAAGTTGCTCAAGGATGCCCATTTATCCTTCTTCCACAAATGCTACAGTGACAATGGACACCTCCCAAATGTGGTGAGGCATTATGTTGGTCGGACAGTTAAAGGCATGTGGATGCCCCAGAAGACCAACTTGCATATCAATATAATGGAGATGAGGTAGAGTCTTCTAGTGTTGCAAGATATTCACAGCCTTCTACCTCCAGGGATTATTTATATACAAACAGACAATATGTCTGTGGTGTGGTATATCAACAAACGAAGGGGAAGCAATGAGGTTGTGACAGGGGGTGATCTCTACCAACTGCTTTCTGACAGCAGTGCACATTCAAAGACAGTCCAAAATATTAGCAGACTCACTTAGCTGAGTGTTACTAAAGCCACACAGGTGTTTTTTAAAGTAACAGCATAACTCATAACCAAGACAGAAACTATAAAAACGAAATACCAGTCCAGGTGGAAACCACACTCCTGATAAAAAACATTGAATTTATTCACCAAATAAATACCTGTAAAATTTCTTCAACAGTGGATAAATGTCTTCAACAACAGATTAAGCACTTTCATCTGACTGTAACAAAAGACTTCTTCAGAATCTGTTTGAACATCATAAAACACACATTTAAATACTGTTTAAAAAGCAATCACCTGACCCATTGACTATTTAGCAACTAAGATTAATTGAAATTTTAAAGGGCTATGACCATATTAAAACCCATAAAAATATGTATGTATGTATATAAATATATATATATATATATATATATATATATATATATATATATATATATATATATATATGGTAACACAACAGCAAAATCTACACAGACTAAGACCTAAGCTTTAAAATGCTGTTAGTGCTTAAATAATCATTAAGCCTTGAGAGGCTAAGAGCCTGCAACCTAATTTGTCATTTCAATTCCTTGGCCTCCAATATATCCTGCCATGGACCCCCTGGGATTCTTTTCAACCATTTCAATGCCAAAAAATGAAAACTGATGTTCGGGCTGTTGGCTGACGTGTTCTGCCAATGCATTATTCATCTTGCAATGCCTAATGTCCAACAAATGTTCATAAATCTGGTCTTTAAAATGTCTCTGGGTCTTGCCCACATAGAAACCAGCACATTGACTGCACACAGCCACATAAACAATACCCTTGGTGTTACAACTGCAGTAAAAGAAAGGTTTCAGCACAGTATTGGTAACCTTAAAAGCTTTCCCTTCCCTAATATAGGGACATTGGGAACATGTTCCACATTTATAAGTCCCAAATATTCTGTACTGGCAATCATCAACCTGCTCCAAGTAATTCTTGAAAGTTTTACCATTTCTATAAACCACCTTTGGTTCTTTACAAATATATTCAAGAACCCCCTCAAAACAGGAAAAAATATTAAATTTTTTTTGAGAATATTAACTAAATCAGAATGTATGCATTTAAAAATGAATTGTCATCACAGCACTGCCAGGTATCCAAATACCCCAAGTTAGTCTCATCATCCCTCAAAATGGGCTTGTAAACAAATTTGTCTCATTTCACTCACTTCTACAAAAATATTTTGCACCAAAAATCTCAGATAGCCACGCCTGACAAGCATGGCCCTCAGCTTTTCAGATTTCTGTAAAACATAATTTTCAGACACTACATGCCAGTCTAACATATTGGCCTTTAACAAGGCCTAACTTTTGATGATATGGATGACAACGGTTGATATGTAAAAGAATATTAGAATATGTTGGCTTTCTATAACTATTGCTCGCGTATCTTCTATTGCAAAAATCCTTACTAATTTCAACATCTAAATAATTAATAATGTTTGGATTTACAGTATGTGTAAATCTTAAAAACTTGTAGGGTTATTACAGTAATCCAGGAAATGATTAATTTCATCATGAGGCCCTCTCTATGCCACAGAAATGTCATCCAAAAAACAATAGGTGGCCCAAAACTGTTCAAAATAAGAACCCCGAAGATATCTCATCCCATTCAAGCATGATAAAATTTGAAAAAATGGGGGCGCAAGCCTCCCCCATGGCCACTCCACACTTTTGATGATAATACTGTCCTTCAAAATAAACATAATTATTCTTGAGGACTGCTTTCACGAGAGTTATCACCATGAAAACATCATTGTTGGAAAATTTCCCAGATGCATATAAATAGTCCTGAAACCAATCCATGCCTAAATCATGTGGGATGCTGTTAAATAAATTCATCACATCTATAGTAATAAAAACAATTTCATCATGGAAAACTAAATCTCTAATCTTTCATAAAAAAATCCCATGAAGCTTTGCATAAATTATTATGGGCTTCCACACAATTTTTTAACTTAAGATCCACACATTTTGCTAAAGGATGTATATTGGCCCTTGAAGCATTAACAATGGGCCTTAATGGGGGATCTGCAATATTTGTATGAATTTTGGGAAGTCCAAATATAACAGAGACAGGACAATGTGTTGAGGATGAGTGGTCCAGAAACGGGGGCTCGTCCCAAGGTGAAGATGGGCCAACAGCATTTTTTGGGGTTGTTACCAGTGAATGTGAAGAAGAGAGGCTCTTGGAAGAGGTCGTTGAGCAACGACAGAGACCTCAACAAGAAGAGGAGAACTTTGGACTGACTCATGTTTTGGACTATGGTATTGTTTTTAATTTATCAAAACATGTTTTAAGTAAGGAACAACTAGAGGTTTTGAATAAGGGGCTAACATTTGTGCCAAGTACAACCTGTGTATTTAATGAAGTAGTAATGGACATTATGTTGTTCTGCCAAAATGTCATGTTGAGGAAGTTTTTTGGTAACACTGGTCCTATGGACAAACGCCCACATAAGCCTAGTTGTTACATTCCTCCCTTATCACCAGCACTAAGTTTATTTATAAATAAATGTGAAAGTGACTTAGCCTATTTTCTGAAGAAATGTAATGAGAAGTTTTATAACTTAAATGAAAAACAGAGAAAGGCTTTGGATGATCTGAGCAATAACTCGGATCTAACAATAAAAATGGCAGATAAGGGAGGGGCAGTAGTGCTATTGGACACACATTGGTACAAATCAAAGATGAAGGCATTGCTTTCTGAAGGTGAGGTTTATGTTTTATTGAACCCAGTTGAGGTGAAAGGGGTGATTGATAGAGTACACAAACGATTAGATTGGTTACATACCAATCAGTACATAGAACAGGATTTGTTCGATTTTCTTTTGATAGACAAGCCGGTCATACCTGTGTTCAAGGCACTCCCCAAGGTACATAAATCATCCACAGACCACCCTCTTAGACCTATTGTGTCAGGAAGAGGGTGGGTAACTGAAAATATCTCAATTTGGTTAGAAGTTACATTAAGACCATTTGTAGAAAAATTAGAGAATATACTGAAGGATACAGCACATTTTCTCACAGTTTTGGGGGATTTGAATAGGAATACATCTTTAGAAGATACAATAATGGTCACATTAGATGTCCAAAGCTTGTTTACGGTGATAGGGAACCACTACGGCATAACAGCCGTAGCGGAACTGCTTAGAACCATGGGGGTCAATGGGATGAAACTTGACCTAATACAGGATTTACTTACATTGGTTTTGGACAACAATGTTTTCATAGGTATCAATTCCACATACAGACAAGCACAGGGGGTAGCCATGGGTACCCCCTGTGCAAATACCTATGCAAATTTAGTCCTCTTGTATTGGGAAAAACAGCATGTATTGGAGAATGAGGAATGGAATAGGTATATTGGAGTATATTTACGTTTTGTGGATGATATGTTTAGCTTATGGAGAGGAAGTAGCATACAGTTAATACATTTCATAGAATTTCTTCACTCGACAACATCATTTTTGAAGTTTAGCATTAATAGTTCCAGTGACTCCATAGATTTCTTGGATGTCAGGGTCAGACTCACTGGGAATGGTTTCAGTTCCGAGTTGTTTAGGAAGGAGTGCTGGAAGAACACCATGTTATCATATGATAGCATGCACCCCCGATTCACGTTCCCTAACACAGTTCAAGGTCAGGTCAGCAGGACCTCTAGGTTAAGTATGGAGGAAGATCAATTCAACAGAGTTAACAAAGTTGAGAAAAAATTTTCAGGATAGGGGTTATAGTGAGGGCCTGATAGAAAGAGTAGTGAAGAAAGGTAAAGCACATAGAAGGGACAAATATAAGCCTTGGATTAACATGTCTAGGTTGAATGAGAGAAATGACACATCCGCTGGGTGTACACAAATAAGACAGAAGTTTATCTTAACTTATGGAAGCAATATAAAGGGCGTTTGTGACATAATCAATCAAAATTGGAATATTATCACCAGTGATGATTGTTTGAGGGACATTGTAGGTAGTAACCCACAATTTGGATACAGGAGGAACAGAAATTTAAAGGACATGTTATGCAAAGAGAGGGTAGCCAATACTACAAAAGCTTTGCCAATAACGAAGGGTACGGTACCATGTGGTCACTGCAAGGCTTGTCCCTACATCAACAGAGATGTGGTCTTTATACATCCTGTAAGTGGGAGGAAGTTCCAGTTAAAAGGGAGAGCAACATGCAGGACAACAGATGTAGTATATTTGGCAAACTGTGACTCCTGTTCGAGTTATTATGTGGGTAAGACTAACAACATGCTTAAAGTCAGAGTTTTACAACATATGTCATCAATCAGAAATTCAGATGAACATAATGCCCTATACAGACACGTACAGAATCACCCCACACATCAGTTTAGTTTTAGGGTTATACAAAATGTATTTTTGAACAGTAGAGGTGGTGACATTAAGCAAACTACTGAATGGGTGGAATCTAAATGGATTCTAGAGTTAGCTGCACACAGGTTCCCAGGATTAAATGAAGTAGTGCCCCTTAAGCCAGCCCTTAAGAAAAGGCGGGCTTTTTATTGAACTCTGGTTGGTTGAGGAGTATTTTAAATATGTTTGTATCAGTTTGTTTTTTAGTCTGAAGAAGGGTTTTGGCCCAAAAGTGCTAACTACGAGCAGTATTGTGTTGTTAATAAACTCCAGGTTTTATATCAGCAGTTTCCAGCAACGTTTCTTCTTTTTCACTGTGGATATTATTTTGTGACTGTTGCTGGGATTAAGCATAGCATGAGCTTTTTCTTTTTACTTCAACAACAGATTAAGCACTTTCATCTGACTGTAACAAAAGACTTCTTCAGAATCTGTTTGAACATCATAAAACACACATTTAAATACTGTTTAAAAAGCAATCACCTGACCCATTGACTATTTAGCAACTAAGATTAATTGAAATTTTAAAGGGCTATGACCATATTAAAACCCATAAAAATATGTATGTATGTATGTATATAAATATATATATATATATATATATATATATATATATATATATATATATATATATATATATATATATATGGTAACACAACAGCAAAATCTACACAGACTAAGACCTAAGCTTTAAAATGCTGTTAGTGCTTAAATAATCATTAAGCCTTGAGAGGCTAAGAGCCTGCAACCTAATTTGCCATTTCAATTCCTTGGCCTCCAATATATTCTGCCATGGACCCCCTGGGATTCTTTTCAACCATTTCAATGCCAAAAAATGAAAACTGATGTTCGGGCTGTTGGCTGACGTGTTCTGCCAATGCATTATTCATCTTGCAATACCTAATGTCCAACAAATGTTCATAAATCTGGTCTTTAAAATGTCTCTGGGTCTTGCCCACATAGAAACCAGCACATTGACTGCACACAGCCACATAAACAATACCCTTGGTGTTACAACTGCAGTAAAAGAAAGGTTTCAGCACAGTATTGGTAACCTTAAAAGCTTTCCCTTCCCTAATATAGGGACATTGGGAACATGTTCCACATTTATAAGTCCCAAATATTCTGTACTGGCAATCATCAACCTGCTCCAAGTAATTCTTGAAAGTTTTACCATTTCTATAAACCACCTTTGGTTCTTTACCAATATATTCAAGAACCCCCTCAAAACAGGAAAAAATATTCAATTTTTTTTTGAGAATATTAACTAAATCAGAATGTATGCATGTAAAAATGAATTGTCATCACAGCACTGCCAGGTATCCAAATACCCCAAGTTAGTCTCATCATCCCTCAAAATGGGCTTGTAAACAAATTTGTCTCATTTCACTCACTTCTACAAAAATATTTTGCACCAAAAATCTCGGATAGCCACGCCTGACAAGCATGGCCCTCAGCTTTTCAGATTTCTGTAAAAAATAATTTTCAGACACTACATGCCAGTCTAACATATTGGCCTTTAACAAGGCCTAACTTTTGATGATATGGATGACAACGGTTGATATGTAAAAGAATATTAGAATACGTTGGCTTTCTATAACTATTGCTCGCGTATCTTCTATTGCAAAAATCCTTACTAATTTCAACATCTAAATAATTAATAATGTTTGAATTTACAGTATGTGTAAATCTTAAAAAACTTGTAGGGTTATTACAGTAATCCAGGAAATGATTAATTTCATCATGAGGCCCTCTCTATGCCACAGAAATGTCATCCAAAAAACAATAGGTGGCCCAAAACTGTTCAAAATAAGAGCCCCGAAGATATCTCATCCCATTCAAGCATGATAAAATTTGAAAAAATGGGGGCGCAAGCCTCCCCCATGGCCACTCCACACTTTTGATGATAATACTGTCCTTCAAAATAAACATAATTATTCTTGAGGACTGCTTTCACGAGAGTTATCAACATGAAAACATCATTGTTGGAAAATTTCCCAGATGCATATAAATAGTCCTGAAACCAATCCATGCCTAAATCATGTGGGATGCTGTTAAATAAATTCATCACGTCTATAGTAATAAAAACAATTTCATCATGGAAAACTAAATCTCTAATCTTTCATAAAAAATCCCATGAATCTTTGCATAAATTATTATGGGCTTCCACACAATTTTTTAACTTAAGATCCACACATTTTGCTACAGGATGTATATTGGCCCTTGAAGCATTAACAATGGGCCTTAATGGGGGATCTGCAATATTTGTATGAATTTTGGGAAGTCCAAATATAACAGGAACAATGGAAAATTCACAACACAAAAATTTATATTCGTCATAGCTAACAGCACCCTGGTCAAATAAGTCTTTTAAGAGGTATTCAATATTAGCATAAGAGATGTTAACCGTATTTAATGAAGCCTCATCATAAATGCTGTCATGTGGGAGCATGTCCCATAAGTCCCAAATCTTCTGTACTGGCAATTATCAACCTGCTCCAAGTAATTCTTGAAAGTTTTACCTTTTCTATAAACCACCTTTGGTTCTTTACCAATATACTCAAGAACACCCTCAAAACACAAGAAAATGTTCCATTTGTTTCTGAGAATATTAACTAAATCAGAATGTTGGGTGCTGTAGAGAGTAATAAATGTACGTAAAATAAATTGTCATCACAGCACTGCCGGGTATCCAAATACCCGTAAACAAAGTTGTCTCTCATTTCACTCACTTCTACAGAAACATTTTGCACCAAAGATCCCGGATGGCCAGACCTGACAAACATGGCCCTCAGCTTTTCATATTCCTGTAATAATACTGTGCTAAAACCTTTCTTTTACTGCAATTGTAGCACCAAGGGTATTGTTTATGTGGCTGTGTGCAGTCAATGTGTTGGTTTCTATGTGGGTAAGACCCAGAGACATTTTAGAGACTGAATTTGTGAACATTTGTTGGATATTAGACATTGCAAGATGAATAATGCATTGGCAAAACATGTCAGCCAATAGCCCGGAGATCAGTTTTCATTTTTTGGTATTGAAATGGTTGAAAGGAATCCCAGCAGGGGCCCATGGCAGGATAGATTGGAGGCCAAGGAATTGAAATGGCAAATTAGATTGCAGGCTCTTAGCTCCCCAGGGCTTAATGATTATTTAAGCATTAACAGTATTTTAAAGCTTAGGTTTTACTCTGTGTAGATTTTGCTGTTGTGTTACTTGATTTTATATATATATATATATATATATACACACACATATACATATTTTATGGGTTTTAATATGGTCATAGCCCTTTAAAATTTCAATTAATCTTAGTTGCTAAATAGTCAATAGGTCAGGTGATTGCTTCTTAAACAGTATTTAAATGTGTGTTTTTTGATGTTCTAACAGATTCTGAGGAAGTCTTTTGTTACAGTCAGATGAAAATTCCTAGTCTGTTGTTGCAGACATTTATTCACTTTTGAAGGAATTTTACAAGTATTTATTTGGTGAATAAATTCAATGTTTTTTATCAGCAGTGTGGTTTCCACTTGGAACACTTGGACTGGTATTTCATTTTTTTAAATAAATCCACAGCAAATTTGATCTTTTAGAAATGAGGTCAACCTTGCTGTTATCTGTTTGCATCCCCTCTCAACAACAAATGCAGTAGGTACTTTGACTTGATCCCTCCTTAGGGACAGTCACCCAGAGATGCTCTAGTCCATGCTTGGCCTCCTGGTCTTCTCTATGCCTTCCCTCCTCTGCCATTAATTCCCAAGTTTTTACAGAAGGCTCTCAGGTTGAAGAGCAAAGAAATCCTCATTGCCCCCTTCTGGCCCTGACGAACCTGGTTCACCTTTCTTTGGTCTCACACGATATGTTCACCATTTAGGTTGAAGCCAATTCTAGGCCTTCTTTCTCACCTATCAGAGCATCCCCACCCAGCCCTTCAGAGTTTGAAGCTAACCGCATGGTTTCTCCAATTCCGATGATCATAAGATGTCCCAGGCTTTCTTCCCGTGTCCAAAGAATTCTGATCTCATCCCTTTGGTCTTCAACCTGCAGGATTTATAAACGTAAATGGAAAAGGTTCTCCATTTGGGCACAAAAGAAACAGACCCTTTTATGGCTCCTATTGCGGTCATTTTTGACTTTTTGGCATCTCTGTTCCATAATGGAGCTAGCTAATCTGCCATTAAGGTCCAGCTTGCAGCTATTTCCAGTTTTCATTTAGGCCTCGATTCTTCACCCCTGGCATCGTCAAAACTTTGTAAAGCCTTCCTTAGAGGCACCTTTTTGCTTTGCCCAGCGATCAAAGATCCTATCCCTCCATGGGACCTGACTATGGTTTTGCAAGCATTTGGTTCATCCTCCTTTTGAGCCAGTGGCTACAGTTGCCTTAAAATGTCTGTCTTGGAAGACCCTTTTTCTAGTGGCTATCACCTCCGTGAAAAAGAGTGTCTGAACTTCAAGCTCTTTTCTCTAAATTCCCTGTACTTAATTTTTCACAAAGACAGGGTAACTTCTGTAGTCAAGAAGGGGAACATTAATCAGTCTTTCAGTCTTCCTGTCTTTTTCCCCTAATTATCAGAATAAAGGAGAGTACACCCTTCATGTGCTGGACATACATAGGCAATTACATTTCTACTTAGAACCAAATCTTTCAAGAAATCTGAGCAGTTGTGTGTATCCTTTGCTGAGGAAAAGAATGGAAAATCCATTATGAAGGTTACTCTGTCTAGATGGTTGAGAGACTGTATTTCCTTTGTATATCTGGCCAGAAACATACCCTTCTCAGGCCCTATTAAAGCTCATTCTACTAGGTCTATGGTGACTTCTCAAGCCTTTTGGTCCAGAGTTTCAATTGAAGATATCTGTGCTGCAGCTACCTAGTGAAATCCTCATACATTTGTTTTGCATTATAAGTTGGATATTATATCCAGAAGCAGGAGTGCCTTTGGCTCTGCCGTACTCTGGAATATCTTTCCATGAGAGCCACCTGATTTTTTTCAGTAGCTATGGACTCTGTCCCACAGGTTGATGAAAATGAAGATGACATCAGATAAAGAAGTTATGTCTTACCATAACATTCCATCTGTGTTGTCCATCTTAATTTTTTCATTAACCACCCCCTTCCAGTTTTTGGGAGACCCAGTGGAACTCTCAGAGGAACGTCTGTTTCTTTGGGTTGAGCTCCTGATTTTTTTCTCACGGTCTTGCATGATTGTCTTTATCTAGGATATAAATTTTTGTTCTTTATGCTTTGGGCAAACTCGATCTGAAGTAGTGTGGGGGAGCGGGGCATTATGGGTATAAAGGAGGAGCCCATCTCTGGAATCTCAAACTTGCAGAGCAGCCAGTCAGTTCCGAGGGTTGGAGTTGAGACCCACAGGTTAATGAAAAATGAAGATGGATAACACAGATGGAACATGACGGTAAGACATAACTTCTTTTTACCAGGGTCTGTGGGTAGGCCACCCTTGTGTAATGGCATTACAGTGGCTGTTTTCCAGGCTTCAAGAATATAACCATGGAGAAGCTTAGATTAAAGAGGTTAAGGAGGGTTCAGATAGGCTATATTTTGCACTGATAATTAGGAAACCTGGTATGTTATCAGGGTCCTTTTATGAGGTGGCGATAGCTTTGGAAAGGGCCAAGAGAACTTGCTTCAGAGTAATTAAAGTGGGTACATGGGACTGTGGAATCTGAGGAATAGCTGTAACTATGAGTGTAGTAAAATTTACACTAAATTTGACAGCTAGTCGGCCCAACTACAGACCCTGGTAACAACAGACCCATTAGTCTCACTAACCTCATATGTAAAGCTATGGAGCACATTATCTCAGACTTCATTGATTAAGACATTGAAAATTTCTTAGCACTGGGCCCTCATCATTTTGGCTTTACTAAAGGAAGATCCTGCCTCTTAAACCTAAAACCTAATTTATTTTGCAAAAAGTAACTGAAACAGTGGATAGTGATAATGCAGTGCATACAGCATATCTGGATCTGGCCAAGGCCTTTGACACTATTCCCCATGCAAGCATTATTGACACACTTGTAAATCTAAATATAGCTCATTATATTCTGCAACAGATAGCTAACTGATTGTCTGACAGAACCCATGTGGTTAGAGTAGTAGGTGTCAATTCTGAAAGCAGAACAGTTACCAGTGGTGTACTACAGGGCTCATTTTTGGGTTCTCTCCTTATTTGGCATATATTTCTCATACCTTCAGGCCAGCACTTCTAGCCTATGATTACCTAAGTTTGCAGACAATTGTAAACTGAGTGGTGGTGTTCACTCTTCAACTGACTCACAATTTTTCCAGTGTGGCTTAGACCATGTTAACAATTGGTATAAGAACAGTCGTCTCAAATTAAAATGTAACACAATGCAGCATAGCTCATTTTGGTAAACAAAACAGTTTCACTTACCATATAGAAGATTCACCCTTCCAATCAGGCACTGTTGTAAAGGATCTGGGTAGTCTTGCTGATAATGTCTTACCATTTGAACATTATGTCTCCACAGTAGTTCGGAAAACTTTTTATCTCATCCATGTAATTTCCAAAGACATCTCCACTAAATCCAAAGAAGTCTTAAGTCCCCTTTAATAATATCTCCTCAGACCCATTAATGAATATAATGTACCTTTTGTTATGTATTTATCTAAACATATCCCACAACTTGAGAGACTCAAGAGATTCATAACTAAAAAAATCATTGGCCTCAAAACACTCTCTATGCTCCCTTCTAAGCAAGATAGTTCTTAACACATTAACTGAAATCTCAATTAAACTCTGCACCTCTCTAATGGAGTACTTTAACTATCCATCAGTGGTCAGCAGTCTGGGAACACATGTTGACAGTGACCTGTCCTTTGACCACCATGTGTCTACCATGAAAAGAAAAATCATTCTACATTGCTCTCATTAAAGACTTGTCTTTGATGATACAGAAACTTCTCAGTATAGTACAGATTTGGAGCACATTAACAGGACTCTGCTCAATGCCATGAGTTTAAAAAAAAATAGCTCAGACTTTATGCACTCCTGTAACAAACATATTCATATATGTGTATTTACAGAGATATGGTTTCAAGGTAATGAAAACATCTCCTCTGATACTGGGTATAGTGCTTATGTCAATAGACCTACTAGCAATTGGGGGGTATCAGTACTTGGTAAGGATATCCTCATCTCACAACAGATTCATTGGGACCCCATAGCCAAACTCCTAAATGCCCAAATCAACATATTTAACTAGTCAAATGTATGGGTCTATAGTTCCCTGGACCCATGGAAGGTCACCTCTTGTGTCAAGAGATAACCACTGCAGTCTTCTATTCATTAGGCATGAAGTCTATTATTATAGGTTCATAAGTATGGATGGTGCAGCGGTAGTGTTGTCACCTCACAGCAAGAGGTTCTCCAGTTCGATTCTTGGCTGGGGTGCCTTCTGTGTGGAGTCTACATGTCCTCCCTGCATTTCTGTGGGTTTCCTCCCACTTTCAAACACATACATCTGGAGCATTTCTCCCAGGGCCTCTGCTGAAAATTGGCTTTGTTCCAAGTTGGACTTTCCCGGTTAACAAATGTTAAATAAAAATAAAATAAATAACCAGGCTAGCTATCTTTGCAGGCCATTTTAAACCTAGCCAGTTTCCTTTCAAAGGTGAGAATTAAACCCAGTACCTTGTGACTGTGCGGTAAACACCTTGACCATGATGCCACTCTCCCAACCTCTAACCCCCTAATAAAGTTCCAGTCAGACTAGTAATTCATACTATTGCCTTTAGAGGATGAAATATGTACCACAGGGAATGGATTTCTTTTTTTTAATGTTCCTAACAAGTTCTATCTGTGACCTCTTCACAACAGAAGCATATTTAATAATCCAATTTGTTAAGCATGTAGGTTCACTGGACAAACAGTCTCTTTTCAGGGGTTACCCAGGAGCAATGTCTGGTTAAGTGACTTGCTCAAGGTTACACAGTAGGCAAATGGGGGCTAAGTGAATCAAATCTGTACCATAGGAATTGCAGCTTTCAATCAACTTCTGGCCAACTACCAAATTAAAATTTAAAAGTGCCCTGTGTGAGAATTGAAATCAGGACCTTCAGATTATGAGTGACATGCTACCTCCTGTGCCAACAAGGATTAAAACTGGATACACTGGGATATGAACCAACACACCGGCCAAAAGCATTCACTTTGACAACTTGCTTAACCAGCTGAGGATATGTCTAGAGATTATAGCAGGCCAGACAGGTCATATTTCATGCTATTCAAGAGGCACCCTGTCAGGGATCATTGAAGCAGTATTTTGGCCATAGCAAGCACACTGAGAACCTCCTCCCTAGTTACAGTTGGTGGGGAAATGGTAGAGGGTATTTCCTGGGGGAGATTTAGGGGGTTAAAGTTGGAGCTAAATTTATTGGCTGGCAGATTTGTTATATCCTCTGGCTCTGTATAGGTAGTGCCATTCACCATTAGTTTGGCACACTGTTAGGTGTTGCCTTTAGTTTCAGACTTTACTGAAGAAAGTCTTATGATTGCCCTTAGCTGTGGAGACTATTTTTATCTCAACGTTAGCTTTGATGAACTTGATTAATCCCAAGAGTTGTTTGATCAAATTGATGAGGGTATTTTTACCTTGCTGGGCAATGCCCTTCCTGTTTTTAGACATGATTTTCTTTCTTTTGTTATACAACCTACTTATACGAGAATTCCACAAAGTTGTTAGCTTTTGGAGATTCTGTGTTTAATTCATTTATGTACAACTATCTACAGCTATTTACATAACCCGCGGTGGTGGTGCTGCGGTAGCATTGTCACCTCACAGTAAGACGCTGTCCGGTTCGATTCTCAACTAGAGCGTCTTCTGCATTGAGACATGCATAAATGGGCCTACCTTCGTTAAAGGTTGTGAGTCAGGCCTGGCAAGCCGGTACATAAAAATCAACTGCCAATCATTAGCGGACCGGAGTTCCGCTGTGGCGACCCTTAACCGGGAAAAGCCGAAAGACACAAAATCTACAGCTATTTACATGATTGTACGGAGTTTCTGGAACAATTACGCATAGGGAGCTATTTTCTCTGTTTGGTGGGTCTCAGAACTTTGCTAGACTGCCGATTAATAGGAGGTAGTTAGTCTTGGAATAGTTTTTAAATGTTCTGAGGTGAGCTGGGGTCCTGCGCTTGATGTTTATTTCAAACAAGACAGCTTTGTTGTCCAACCATTACATTGGTGCATGTCATTCCTCCATGTTTGTGATTACCAGCTCAAAAATATTTGTGCCCTTGTGAGCATACAGATTTGTTATTCAAGAATTTTTATGTTAACAAGTCAAGGGATTTCTGGGCCTGCATGTTTGAGGTTGTGTGCGATTCCCAGTGAATGTTAGGGTAGTTAAAGTTACCCGTGAATATTGTGTTGGGTTGAATGGGGAGTGTCCCTAGTACTTTCAAGTACATGATATGGACTTCCTTGGTCATGGAGGGGTACCTAGATCTTGCAAAGAGATAGTATGAGAGTTTACTTGTGGGGAGTTGGACATGGAGAAGTTCAAGTGTCTCATATTGCCCAGTTCTTTTCTACTGGCTTAGCATATTATTCCATTAAGGTGCACCTTTCAATTATCTCAGCCTTACTTGCTTTTGGACCCTGAAAAAATGTTTGGACTACCTGCCAAACATTTCTCAAAAGGCATCATCCATCTCAGGCCACCTAACTACATGCTGGAAAAGCTAAACTTAGCACCCTTTGAACCAGCTGCATTAGCAAATCTCAGATTCCTCTCTTTGAAAACTTTTTCTAGTTGCATTTATATTAGTTTGGATGCTTTTTGAATTGTATGTTATTTTATGTAGAAAGCATTTTCTCAAGCTTCATAAGGACTGGATCATTTTGTATATTAACACCTTCTTTATGGCTAAAGCAGTTACAAAGGTGGTGCTTAAAATTTTCAGTTGCCAGTGGTTTTCCCTCTTCCCACAATAGAGAGGATAAGAGAATCTTACATTCCCTGGACACTCACAGGCAAGACAGAATAAAATAATTTCAGTAGTAAAACCAATTTTTATTTGAGGGAAAAGTTGCTTGGTGATTAGTCTGTTGTCATGACTCCAATTGCAGAGATCTGTAAAACTGGTTTGCAATGATTGCTTAAACTTGTACTTTGCAACATAGTTTTCTGCCAAATACATTTATTGGAAAAATACTGCATCCATTTTATTTGAATGTAAATAATTAGTTGCCCTGTTTTGAAATCACTATTTATTTAATTTGCATTCAAAGTCTGCATCCTAGTTTACACTCTTAAAGCTTAGAAATCATAATTTTATGTATGAATGAGTTTAATTTTCTACTCTTAGGTTAAAAATGATGGTATCATGAGATGTTGCTCCTCCATAGTTACACTAAGATCCCAGTTTTGATTTCATCTCTAGCTGGTGTCCTTACAACTTGTTACAAATCATTTTAATAAGTAATATGCCCAGTTTAGATATATTTATTTTACTCAGCTACTGTTCAGATAGTTAAATTCCTTATAAAGGTTGCATTTTCATTGACTTTACTTACTGATGCATAGTCAGGAAATCTATATTCTGTTCGGGGGGGGGGGGGGCTTAGATTTTTGCATAATTTTATTTTTTATTCACCAGTATTGTCATTTATTAGCAATTTCTAGCCCTAACTTGTTTTCTTGACTTCTGGATTTTTTGTGTTGTTTTACAACTACTGTGATGATGGGCATGTCTGCAACAATGGTGACATTAATCGACATGACCAAATCACCTAGAACCAGTTGTTAAACTATTGAGTGGCTGACCCTATTGCAGTGCACAGTATGTGGTCCATGCTGCCTTAGCTAAAGAATATCTGCCCATGACTCTCTTAATATTTTTGGTTTATTCTGCTGGCCAGCCCTTCAAGTTGAACTGGGAAGACAGTGATTGAACCTGATACCTTTCGTCCTTGAGGCAGAAGCACTCAAGTGTTTTTTAGGATATGGGGGAGCTCGGACAATAATAGGAAAAACAAGCAAACTCCATACAGACAAGTGAAGTAACCATAGGTCACAAATGAATCCTGGCCTTATACCTGTTACAGTAATATTTTAACCATTACACTGTGTCCTCCATAAGTCTACAAAAATGAGGAATTTGTGATATGCATTTTTAATCATTGAAACTGGTATCCATAATAGTAGACTTATCTGTATATGCAAGCGGGAGGGGGGGGGGGTGCTCAATCACCTATTTTATTGTTTTTTTTTAATCACCTATTTTGAATTTATCATTTGTGACAGGCAAACTTACATTTATATAAAAGTAACGAAACCATATTAACAAGTTCACATTCACAAACATTATACATCATAGATATATATATATGTTTTATACACTATAATCAATCCACCATTACATAAATAATTCATTTCCTATAGTCTTTTAAACCTCATTCCTCCTCCAAAACATTTTTCGGCATATATTGTTCCTATAGTTTCCATTTTACTATGTAATTTATTCCTACTTTTTCTAAAGATCCTATTTCTTTTTTTTTCTCTGTTACAATATTCACTAAATTAAGTTTGGTTGGTTTAGACTTTGATTTCCATTTTCTAGTAATTTTTTTTTTTTTTGGCAGACAGTAGAACTGTTTCAGAATGTTCCAGAACACTAAGATGTGTTTTTCTGCCTTTATCAGGTACAAAATAATATCATCTTCAAATAAAGTCAACTTTTCTTGAATACCATACCAATTATATCCTTGAATTTTATTTTATTTATTGACATTTGTTAACCGGGTTTGTCCATCTGGGCTTGTGGCCCATTTTCAGTGGAGACCCGAGGAGAAAAGCTCAGCAGTACATTTTTAAACAAGTACAATTTTAAACAATATTGATATAATAGCAGTTATAGCAAAAAGATTCACATATGTTGGGTTACATGCATAAAGTTAAAGTTGCATTAAAAAGAAGCTAAGTAACATAATTTTACATTGATATAGTTCAATAGGTCAACAATAAAATTCTTTTGTTTGTATAAAATTATGCAAATGCATAGTAGACACATTGAAGAGAGAGGTGTAATGAGGTAGTAAGTATGGTCCTTTTGAGGGAACATAAAGGGAAGGAAGACTAGGTGGGGTCATGACTAGAGCAGGTCCTGGAATTGAGAAAATAAGTTTTTAGTTCATTTTTAAAGTGTGAGGTGTGGGAGATTGAACGTAAGTCAAGGGGAAGTTTGTTCCAAGCATGGGCAAGGCAGTGTTTGTAGAGTAGTTTGCCTACTGACCTTTTTGGGTGGTAGATATCACGTAATTGTTGGTTAGAAGTACGGAGGGTCCGGGATGGGATGTAGATGGAGGCTAAGGAAGATAAAGATGGACAGAAGGAGGTTTTATAAAGAATAGAGTGTAGCATATGAAATTGATAAGATAGCAGAAATTGGGGAAGTTCAAGACATTGAAGAGAGTTTAAAGAAATGCAGTGGTGAGAGTTGTATGGGGAGTTAGTAATGAATCTGGCTATTTTATGGTAAGTCTGTTGGAGTGTGTTTAGAGTGGAGGCCTGGATACTGGTAAGAACTGGGGCGGCGTATAAGAGGGAGGGGAGGAGGAGTACCTGGCCCACGGTTAGTCTAGATTCAGGGGTTAGGAACTTTTTGTTCCGATATAACAGACATAGTTTCTGTTTTTTTTTTTTTTTATACGTTGGAGTATGTGTAGGTTGAACTTTAATTCGTCATCAATAATGACCCCTAGGAGTTTTGTGTGGCTATCAGGTTGGATAGTTGTATTGTTAGAAGATTTAATAAAAAAGGAGGTTTTGTGATGAGAAAGAGAACAGGGAAGGAAAAGTAGGAGTTTGGTCTTTTTGGGATTTAGGATCAGTAGGTTGTGAGAGAGCCATTGTTCAGTGGATAGTAGGGCTTGTTGGGTCAGGGAGTGTAGTTCAGGAATGTTATTTGAGATGGATGTAAGTGTGGAGTCATCAGCATACTGAATAAGGGAGGATTTTTTGCATGAGGTGTAAAGATCATTGGTGAAGATGTTAAACAAAAAGGGTCCCAAGATGGAGCCTTGGGGAACACCAGTGGAGATGGGAAGGAAAGGTGAGGAGGATGAGAGCCTTTTGACAGATTGTTCCCTGCCAGATAGGTAACTATTAAACAAGGCAAGTGCAGAGGGGGATAGATGGAGATTTGCGAGTTTGGATAGTAATAGAGGATGAGAGACAGTATCGAAGGCTTTGGAGAGATCTAGGAAGAGACATGAAATGAGTTTATTGTTATCTAGCGCCTCTGCAATGATATGAGTAAAGGAGAGGAGGGCAGTAGTGGTGCTGTGTTGAGGACAAAATCCGTGCTGGGTGGGGGTAAGTAAGTGGTGTGTGAGGAGGTGATTGAGAAGCTGCGAGTGAATACATTTTTCTAATATCTTGGAGAAGGGGGACAGAATGGCAATGGGTCAGTAGTTTGAGCGGTCAGTGGAGTTTCCACCTTTATGAAGAGGGATAGTAAAGAAAGATTTCCAAAGGGTGGGTACAGTTGATTCCAGAATAGATCAATTAATTTGTATAGATATAGGATAGACAATTGAGTCAGCAGCAAGTTTGAGGAATGTAGGAGATAGATTGTCAGTGGAAGGAGAGCAAGGTTTTAGCTTGAGTAGTAGATATTTGATGTAAGTAATGGGAACTGGCTCAAAAAAAAAACAACGTTGTGTTAGTGGGACTTGGAGGGGTGGGTGTTGAAGTAGAGTTTGGCTTAGAGGTTACCAGATTTTGGATGGAAGAGATAAAGTGTTTATTCAGGAGGGTAGCTGTTTCCTGAGAGGAAGAGTTAGGGTATGGGGAGGGATTAGAGGGCTTTCCAGGATAGAGGATGTTGTTGAGAGTTGACCAAAACTTTTGAGGATTGGATTTGTTGTTAAGCTGAGCAGAGCTATAGTATAACTTTTTGTCATTAGTTGTATGCTTTTTTGCAAGGTTCCTCAGTTGCCTAAATTTGTGAAGAAGAGGTGGTTGTTATGCTTTAGTCCAGGTATTCCAAGCAGTATCTGTTTCATAAGGGACTTAGTCTCCTTGGGGAGCCAGGGAGCATGATTTGATTTTGCTCTGATCTTCCTAGAGGGAGCTAAGGAGTTTAGAGTACTCAAGAAGATGCTATTGAAAGTGCTTACAGCATCGTTTAGGGGGAGGTGTTTTAGGATGGACCACTCTATGTTGCGGAGAATGGAGTTAAATTGGGATGAATTTAAAGTCGATAGTCTTCGACAGTCTTTGATAAGGTGGGGTTTAGGAATATGGGAGTAGTGTCTTAAGATGGTGGTATGGAGATGATCACTGAGGGAGTCAGGTAAGGTGGTGGGATTGTGGTATTGGTGGGGGGAATTGGTAAGGATCCAGTCTATGATGGAGCTGGAGGTGGAATTTTTATGGAAGAGAGTGGGAGATGTTATAAGTTGGTGGAAGCCGTGTAGGTGGATACTGAGTTGGGGGGAGTCAGTTGTGAGTTTGGACCAATCAATGTTGACATCACTAGGGATAAGTGTCTCATATGGTATGTTGTGGAAGAATCAGGATAGGATGTTTTCAAGAATGGGCAGATTGTTACCAGGAGGAAGGTAGATAGAGGCAATTGCAAGTTTTTTGTGGGGATCAGATGGCAGTTAAGGATGATGATTTCAGCTGGGAGGAAGTCAGGAATTGGGGAAGGGTATGGTGAGAGGTTAAGGTTGTTTGAGTAGAGGATGGCCATGCCACCCCTTTTTTTTACAGGTCTATCAGATAGGAAGATATTATAACCTGATGGGAGTATTTCACTATTTGAGATTTGTGGCTTGAGCCAGGTTTCAGATAGGGAGAGGATGTGAGGGGTATTGAGAGCTATCCATGAGTGCAGCTCAGTAACTTTATTTGATAGACTCTGAATATTCAATGAGTAAATAGTTAAGTATTTGGATGGAGATGATTGTTATGACTGAGGTTGGTGACTGTTAGAGGAGTAAGATGGGGGCAGTGTAGTGGTAGTTTTGGGGAGAGTGAGGGTGGGGAGAGAAGAAGAGGGGCCAGGGTTGGATGGATATCTCCAGAACAAAGTAAGTTTTAGTGAGGAGTGTGTAGTAGATGCTAGATGGAGTTTGTATAGTTTTGAGTTAGCTTTGTGGGAAGGTTTAATAAAAAGAAGTTATGCACGTACCATAACATTCCATGTTAGTTGTCTTCATCTCGCCTTCTTTCTTGCTGGTTGGGATCAGAGCCGATCCTTGGCTCTGACTCGGCCATCTTCAATAGCTTGAGAGCTGTTTACTGGCTCGAGGCTACCCCCTATCCCATGATGCCCAGCACCAGCTACCCAGATCTCATTTGAAATAGCTAACCCCAGACATAGCAATAGGAAGAAACCCCTCCAAACAAATGGTTAAACATACCTGTCCTACTATCCAAGTCAGTAAAGGAAACGAACCAGAGAAGACTCAGCCAGTGAAAACTGAACTCCTCTCGGACCAATAGGATAGGGGGATGGAGGGGGGGACGCAAGAAAGAAGGCGAGATGAAGACTAACATGGAACTTTATGGTAGATACATAACTTCTTTATGTTAATTTGTCAATCTCGCCTTCATTCTTGCTGGTTGGGACAGCGTCCCTAGCACCTAGAATCCTGGGTGGCTCATTGGAACAGACTCTTCAGAACAGTGGAACCAAAATCAGCTCTACTTCTGGAGACCAAATCCAACTTGTAATAAGAAATAAAGGTGTGAGGATTTGCCCAAGCAGCAGTGGCACAGATAGAGTCTATGGGCAACCTAGACTGGAAGGCTACAGAGGTGGCTAAGGCCCTGGTAGAATGACCCTTCGGTTTGACTGGCAAGTCTTTGTTCCTTAGTTGATAGATAAAGGTAATGATATGAGACAACCACCTGGATAAGGTCACTTTGGAAACTGGGAGACCCTGTTTGCCCCGAGCATAGGAAAGGAAAAGTTGGTCGGACTTCCTTATATCCTTCGTCCTATGCAGGTATAAACGCAACTGTCTATGAACATCCAGTTAATGTAACTTGTATTCTGCCTTGTTGGTGAGGTTAGGGAAAAACACAGGTAGGTCTATAGACTGGTTCAAATTATTTTCTGAGCAGACCTTCGGAAGGAAAGATGGATTAGTCCTCAGAGCGACGCTGTCCTTATGAAATACTAAGTATGGAGGACGGATGCATAGTGACTGAAGTTCAGAGACACGTCTGGGTGAAGTAATAGCTACCAGAAAAAGAGTTTTCCAAGATAGAAACTTAATGGAGCAGGAAGCTGCCAGTTCAAAGGGGGGCATAATTAATGAGGTTAGTACCAAATTAAGGTCCCAAGGAGAAGGGGGATCTCTCACTGGGGGTCTAAGGAGAGTAGCCCCTCTTAGAAACGCTTTGCATAGCTTATGAGACATAATGTTTGCATTAGAAAACCCGACATGAAAATTTGAAATGGCCGCTAATTGAACCCTGATTGTAGCAGAAGCAGACCCTGAATGAAAGAGTTCTGTTAGGAACTCCAAGATTTTGTGGATAGGGGCTGTGAAGGGATTTATGTTCCTATCCTCTGCCCAACAAGAAAAACATTTCCATTTACTAGCGTAAGTCCTTCTGGTGGCAGACTTATGGGAGGAAACAATAATGTTGCGTATGGCCGGGGAAATACTGGGAAGCCTGGCTAAGGCTGGAAGTAGAGCAACCAAGCTGTGAGCTGGAGCATTTGAAGGGATTGATGCAGCCCACCTGATTGATGAATCAGTAGGTCTGGAATCGGATCCAGAGTCCAAGGCCACTCGAGAAGGTAATGGTACAGGAATGGGAACCATATCTGTCGAGGCCAGTAGGGGGCAATGAGGATCATTTTGCAACCCAACGACATAGCTTTCTGAATGAGTTTCGGTATCAGGGGAAATGGAGGGAAGGCATAAAGAAGTGCCCGAGGCCAACCGTGGACTAGAGCGTCTCTGGGAGAGTGACCAGGAAGAGGAAGAAGGGAGAAGTAGTTGCTGCATTTGCTGTTGAAGGGGGTAGCAAAAAGGTCACAGCAAGGCTGACCCCATTTGCGGAAGATTAAAGCCGCAACTACCTGATTTAGAGACCAATCATGAGGCATGAGAATAGCTCTGCTGAGCCTGTCTGCTATGACGTTGGACGTCCCAGGGATGTGCATCACAATCAGAAATTGTTGGGAGGAAATCGCCCACTGCCAGAGTCTGAGCGCTTCTCGACATAGGGGGTAGGACCTGGTCCCACCCTGCTTTTTGATGTACCACACCACTGACATGTTGTCCGTTTGAATTGCAATGGTCCCAGAAGGAAGAGAGTCCTGAAGAGCTTGCAACGCTAGGAGCATGGCTCTCATTTCTAGGACGTTTATATGCAGATGGTACTCGTGAGCGTGCCAAGTGCCCTGGACTATCCTTCCCTGATAATGCCCCCCCACCCTATCAAGGAGGCGTCCGTGGTCACTGTAGCAACTGGAGGGTGCTGAATGAAGGGTCTGCCCTGAATCACTAGTGGGGAGACCATCCACCAGGAAAGGTGCCTTTTGCATGCTTCTGTAATGATGATCATGTGAGACATGGGGAGCTGTTGGAAGGACCACTGCGTGAAAATAAGCCACTGCAGGATTCTCATGTGAAAGCGGGCCAGGGGTATCAGAAGAATTGCCACCGACATAGAACCTAGAGTTTGAAGGACATACTTGGCTTGTACTCTCTTGCATTGCATGAGGACTTGAACTTGCTGGCAAATTGTGGACACCCTGTCCGAAGGTAGCTTTGCGGACATGCTCCTTGTATCTAAGTCTGCTCCTATATAAGTAATAGATTGACAGGGCAACAAGGCAGATTTTTCGAAATTTATGGTAATGCCTAGCTGGGAGCAAATTGAGATTGTATAGTCCCTGGCTTGAAGGAGTTGATGCCTGGTAGTAACAGTAAGGAGCCAGTCATCTAGATATGGAAACACCTGGAATACTTGACGCCTCAGGTGAGCCGTGACCAATGTCATACATTTGGTGAACACCCTGGGGGCTGTGGTTAGACCAAAGGACAGAGCTCTGAACTGGTAATGACTGGCTCCCAGCTGGAAGCGAAGGAACCTCCTCGAGCGTCTGTCCATTTTGATGTGATAGTACGCATCCTGGAGATCTATAGAGCACATACAATTGTCCTGACCCAGAAAGGGTAGAATGGACTGTAACATGACCATCCGAAACTTTGTTCTTTGAACAGACTTGTTCAGTCTGCTGAGATCCAAAATAGGTCTCCAGTCCCCTGTCTTTTTTGGTACCAAAATGAACCTTGAGTAAGTTCTGGATCCGTGTTGGTCTGCCGGGACTTCCTGGATGACTGTTTTTTCTAGCAGTTTTGAAACTTCTATAACTGCGTGGTCCCTCAGATTGGGTGGAACATCTGGGAGGGACTTGCATGACGGTAAAGGAGGATGAACGAATGGGATTCTGTAACCTCCGGATATTATTGAATGTACCCATTTGTCTTGCGTTATGCTTAGCCAGGCTTTTGGGTACAATGAAAGTCTTCCCCCGACTGCCTCCAGAGATGGACAGTCAGGAAACCCCAGAGGGATGCTGGAAGGGCTTGTCAGAGAAGGATTCTCTACTGCCCTGGTTCTGCGGACTCCCCATGCCACGAGGGCAGCATCTGTTATTATTATTTCCTCCTCTGCCCCTGGTGGAAAAATCACGTGTGTCAGGCGAAGATCCCTGGGATTTTCAAAACCACATCTTTCCATTCTTCTGACCCTTGGGGTATGGTCTAGAGGGAGTGGAAAAATGGACTCCCACAGCAGAGAGAGTCTTGCCTTCCTGCTCACACCTAGTAAGAGTGTCTTTCACCTGTAGTCCAAAAAGAAAGAAACCGTCAAAGGGAGTGTTGGTGAATGATGCTCTGAAGGGTTCCGCAAAATTACACAGCGGCATCCATGCATGTCTCCGAAGTGCCACGCCTGTGCCTGTGGCTCTACTCGCCCCATCGGCTGCATAGAAAATGAGCCTCATGGTGGAGTTGACTACTGAGTTAAGGGTTGCCAGCTGAGAGGCCACTTTAGCCTGAGCTCCTTCAGCTGATGGATCCTGCAGGGTATCCCCGAGCTCTTTCAGGAGATCCCTCTGAAGCCTGGTGAAATGGCATAAGTAATTCAGTGACCTCATGGAAAAGGTCGCTGAGGAAAACATTCGCTTCCCATATCTGTCCATGGTCCTGGACTCCTTGTTAGGAGGATGGACAGTAGAAGAAGTTTCCGCTAACTCCTTTTTAGTGGCTGTTGCTACCACCATGGCATCCACGGGAACACCCTTAGTAAGGAACTGCTTATCAGGGGGTGCAGTAAAAAACTTGCCTGGTCTCCTCGAGGTTGGCTCCACTGTATCCGGGGTTGACCAAGCCCTTCGAGCCACCACAGACATTAGTGGATTGAAGGGAGGAGAAATCCAGGAGGTGGAAGGTCGGGAACCAAACGCGTACAGGAATACAGATTTGTCCTCGGTAGGGGCTAGGATATTCAAGTTCCCCCTCTGCTTAAGTATTTCTAGGATGTCAGAGAAGGAAACATCTTCAGAGGGGGATCTCGGGGACCCTTCTGACTCATCCAAATCCGTATCCGAAGTGACAGACACAGGGGAGTCAATGTGCTTCCTCTTGCACTTCTTCCGAGGGGGCTCCTCTGAATGATCAGGGGAGGCCTCGGAGGAAGAGGAAACACCCAATGGGGTGCCCTGGAGCACTGGTTCCCCACACTTGGGTCTGGAGGAGGGACAGAGGTCGACGCAGGCACTACGGAGGACGGAGCCAGTGGGGTCGAAGGTGGAGCTGGCTTGGAGGCCAGCACACTCCTCATGACATTGAAGGCATCCCTGCCACGATGAAGAGAAGGCTCTGAGGAGACCAGAATCCTCCTCCGCACCAAGGGAGACGGCTCCGCGGCCGATGTAGGAGCTGAGCTCACCTGAGCCAATGCTCCAAGAGGGAGAGCGGGATCGGACAAGGGTCCAATGCCACTCACCCCCTCGTAGCCGATGAGGGAGTCTCGGCGCCCAGGTCCCTCGATGGAAGGCACCATCGAAGGGATCGGAGACGATGACAGATCCAAAGGTGAGATTATCAGAGCTGACGTTTCCAGGACTCGAACCCCAAGAAACTCCGGCTCCGAGCTCAATGGAGTTGGAGGAGGAACATTGATAGAAAGAGATGGAGCCGACACCTATTGAGGTGGGCTGGACAACATTTTGGCCAGTGCCTGTGACTTCAATAACCTGCTGACCACTCTCTCCACATCATGGTCTGAGAGCCTGGAGGACCGAGAGGAGTGTGAAGATCTGTGACTATGGTCACTTTGCAGAAGGGGAGACAGAGGAGCCAAATGAATGGACTCTAATGAAGGGGACCTCAGCCTTTTTTGAGTCCTTGATGGCTCCGAGGGGACTAATGGAGCCGACGAGGAAGCAGTCTCCTCGGTTCTGGCCGGAACTGAAGTGGAAGGCAAGCCTTGGGCCGATGATGGCTCCGAGCTGGGAACCGACGATTTGGCCGGTTTAGGAGACTTCACTGGCAAAGTCTTGGCCAGTGAGTCCTGAGGCTTAAGCAGTCCTCTCAAAATAAGTTTATTCTTGCACTCCTGCAGAACTCTTGGGCTAAATGCATGGCAGATAGAGTAAGAGTCCTGCAGGTGCACAGCGCTTAAACAATAGACGCAAGAAGTATGCCCATCTGTCAGAGACATTTTCTGACAGCATGAGTCACACTTCTTGAATCCCGACACTTTGGATTCCTTGGACATGTCTATCAAAGAAAACACTACTCTAGTCTATTTGGCTGAGAGGCCGGATAGCAGTAACAACTAATAATGGAACACAGTATAAAACACCAAATACTACTTTTTTTTTTTAAAACTAGGAAGCCTCTAACTTAAACGGCTACCTACCAATAAACACACTACCTACGGGGAAGGGGGGAGGGGAGAACTCTCTAATTTAAACGAGTTCTAAGGGGGAAAAAACAAACTACAACACTGAACACTCTAACTAATTAAACTAAATAACTAAGTTTACTAGTTATCGACTAACAATTAATAACAAAAAAATAATTCTAATCTGACAGAAAGCCAAATAACAAAGTTATGCAAGCCTGAGCCAGTATCCAGGAACCTCACAGCTGAAGCAGCAAATGAGATCTGGGTAGCTGGCGCTGGGCATCATGGGATAGGGGGTAGCCTCGAGCCAGTAAACAGCTCTCGAGCTATTGAAGACGGCCGTGTCGGAGCCGAGAATCGGCTCCAATCCCAACCAGCAAGAACGAAGGTGAGATTGACAACTTAACATCCTGTATTATGGATAGTTTGTGAACATAGGAGTGGGTCAGAGAGCTTGGAGTGGTAAGAGGTGGAGATAGAGAGAATAAGGAGTATTGTAGAAGATATTAGAAAATAATACATGGAATAAAATATGGTCAGATAGAGTAGGTAGAGACAGTGGTATAGAGGAAGTGGTGTTGACAAGACTGACAGATTAGTAAGGTGGTTGTGGCGATAGGCAGGAAGTGGAATTGTAGTAGCTAGTGGAACAGGAATGGGAGGAATAGGTATAAAGGTAATTGTAATGGGGTGGGTGGGAATGGGGGTAGGGTATGGGGTGTGAAGTGAGCCAGAGCATAGCGAGGGTGAACGGAGCTGGACTAGTACCCTGGTCAAGATGAAGTCAGAGAAACAATCAGAAAAAGATAGTGAAAAACTAGCTTGAGAGACAAGGATATAAAGTTTCTAAAGTTATAGTTGCCAGAAATAAATAAAGAGAAATAAAATATGAGCAGAAGTATGCTTACAAAAGGACACTGGCCTCAAGCTACACAAGTAGATTTACTTGAAGCAAACCCAGTGCTGTATAGTTAAAGTAAGCTACAATAGAGAGGGGCTTTGGAGGGGGAGAGAGGTCTTACTAGCAGCTAAAAGCAGGGCAAAAAAGAAAAAAACATTAATATGTAAGAGTCTGAAGACAGTAAAATAGGGCAGGTGCACTAGCAAAGGCAATTATGAGTGAGGCTAGAAATTAATTCAGGGAAGGATAAAGTACAGAACAGGAGAATATACACAGAAACAGTATGAGGATAGTGGGTAATCAAAGAGAAAGGATAGGAGCTGCTGACATCTGCTTTTCGTGGCGACTAGAAAAAAAAACACTGTAAATTCCTGTTGTGCTTATAAATTCTAGCATTAATTAAAATATTAGCTTATCATGTAAGTTATTCACTGGGACACATACTTCAGTGGTATTATTTTAAGCTTAAAATGGTGGCTTCCGGACCAAAGGTTAGAGTTGCAGGGTATCTGTTAAGGTCCTCAAACCTGTGTTGCCTGTACTGTGGCCAGGAGAAAACTGCAGGGAATAATCCATTAGGGTTCAGTGGTATTATTTTAAGCTTAAAATGGTGGCTTCCAGACCGATGGTTAGAGTTGCAGGGTATCTGTTAAGGTCCTCAAACCTGTGTTGCCTGTATTGTGGCCAGGAGAAAACCGCAGAGAATAATCCACTAGGGTTCAATGGTATTATTTTAAGCTTAAAATGGTGGCTTCTGGACTGATGGTTAGAGTTGCAGGGTATCTGTTAAGGTCTTCAAACCTGTGTTGCCTCTACTATGGCCAGGAAAAAACCGCAGGGAGTAATCCACTAGGGCTTACACAGAGCAGCAGATGCTCAGCAGCATGAAGGGGAAAGAAGGTTTCAAAATGGCTCCTGCTGTTGCTCAATTGCTCAGATATAATGCAACTTACATAGGGGAAAGAGGACACCCTGCCTGGTTCCTCTGATCAGACACAACTTATCAGAGAGAAGCCATCCCACCCCTCACATACCCTCCTAATCAACCTTATTATTGTATCAGGAAGTGCAAATGCCTCCATTGCCCTACTCATAATGTCTCAGCGTACTCTGTCAAATGCTTTCTTTGTATCACAACCCACCAAGAACAGTGGTATTTTCTAACAAACTGCTTCCTTCTGGATCATCATCATTCTGGTAATGTCAAACATTTGCCTTCCCTCCACAAAACTACATCTATTAATTTTGGCAATACCTTTGCCATTACAGACATAAACACTTTATAATAATAAAATGGCTCTAGATTAAGCTGGATCATGATAGGTATTACCATCTTTAGGGATTACAGCCACCACTGCTTCCCCTGACCCATTTTACTGTTAAGACTGAAATGCACATCTGGCTGATTGCACGTCTCATTTAAGGATAACAGGCATCTCATTCCTTGTTTTTGATGTCATGTTCTTAACAACTGTTTGATTGCCAATGCCAAATTTTGTCTTAAAATTCAGGTAGCTTATGAGAAAATGCAAGATTTTTGCTAAACAGATGTCTCTCCCAAGTTTTCTAGGATGTTCTAAAATATCACCAGATATTTTTACATAGGGTGATACAATGTTGGGCACTAACCACTCTGCAGCTACAGCTCCTTGCTGCCATCTCATGAGGGTTTGAACAGTCTATTCAGAGCTGGGCTCCTTTTCATGTTAGTGGTAGATCTGAAATCAGTTCACAGTAGCTTCCACTGTTTTACCAAGTGAACCTCGATGCTCATTTGGGATTCCACAACCCTGTCTGTTCAGTAATTCTAATTAATCATCAAATAGTGAGTAATAGCTTTCTGTTTCTCTCTTCATGGGAGTGTCCATCATACCTTTCTACCTCTTAGAGCAAGACATCTGGGCAAAGCCACAAATAATGAGGGTACAAAGGCCCAAAAATAGGTACACTTTTTAAATATTGCTCTTACAAACTTAGAAAGTTGATAGAATAACAGGTTTTGCATTAGCATGAATTTTCTGTAGGATATGAAGTCTGAAAATCAAATGTCTGCAATTATTTTCTGACTTCAGTCCTCAATGATTTGCCAGAAGACTACAATTTTATAAGAAATGGACTAAAAATATGAATCAAAAATCCAGACAGTTGAGCACTATGGTGTCCATAGCCAATATTAGTATCTGGATAAATTCTTTGAGCTCTTGTAACATTTCCTGCAATTGTTGAGAATATGATGAGCAATAAGTGCAAAACATAATGTTGCAGATTCAAGTGCAGAAATGTATCAACCAGAAGAGATAGTGACATTTTAAATGTATTTTAAGACCATCCCCCAATAATCTTAGTGCTGAACTACTAGATGCACAGAAGTATGACAATTAGTTTCTAATAAAACACCTATAGTTTTGAAAAATATTTTATTTAGGCTAAATGTAAAAAGTAAATAAAGTCAGGAAAAAATGAAGTCAACATTCCAGTAACGACATTACCTATGATCATCTCCGGTTGCAGTGTCAACACTTAATATGTCAACAACCTGCAGCCACATGCATTTACCTAAGAAAGACATCCACTAAAAGAAATATATTCCAATGATCAGGACATTTTTCTAACTTGAGTTTTGCAAGGATTCATCTTCTGTTGGTGCCTCTTATGAAGAGTCAAGATGTTATTCATATTAACCACTGCTGCAGTAGCCTAAGCTATATGGAGTTATATCCATACCGCTCAACCTAGAAACATCAAAAATCTGGACAAGGCCCATGAAAAATAGGTACAAATGTGTACACTGAATAACATCTGATTTGCATACATAATTATGTAACCCCACCCACTCCAATGGAATTGTGGGATACCAACTTTCAAACGCAAACCGAAGAACAGGCAACCAAAATATTCACCAAAGTCCCCCTGTAGCTACTCCGATGTCCCATTACCTGGCTATTTCACCCCATTTACCATAAACACTAATGTGTACATACTGCTTTACTTCTACGATTATTATTTGGATTTTATTTTTACAGCACAACAATGCACAAACACTAAGAAATCTGGTAAAAGCAATGCTGTCTAACAATGAAAATAGACTTGGCATTAAAATTTGTCTGCCCTTGAAACTTACATTCATTGAAACAGCACACCACATCCAAAGAAAATGCATCTGGCCAGTGGTGGATAAAGATTACCTTTGGGCTGTTTTCAAATCATTGGCCCCTTGCATATAAAACAAGAAACATATATGTGTTCTTTTCTTTGATGCACCTTCCTGACTTTATTAAATATATTCCTCGTATAATACAGCATACTTGTTAGACAGACTGCATTTTAAATTTATTGTTTAAACATTTTTCCAATAGACTGTACTGTAGGCAATGAAACAAAATGCATGAACCAACTGCCCAATTCAGGACATCTCCCTCATAAAAGTCTACTTCCACACCACACCCACACTATAAATAGAATGACAGCAGTGTAAGCCATAGGCATCTTGCACAGTTTCTCACACATTTTCAATTTCATTTTTGGGGGGGGGGGGCAAAGGGTCAAAAACCAGGGACACATTTTAAACATTGTTTGTATAATTTTGTAAAGTTGCTAGAATAAAATGTGTTACCACCATGCATTTCATTAGTAAGGTTTGAACCCAGGACCCTATGCACTACAGTCAGAGCAACATACCACTATGCTAAATCAGTAACTTCCTGAAAAATAGGAAGACTGAAACTTACTGGCTATCATTTAGCAAATTCATTTCTCACTTCTCACCACAGCTCTCAACATCTTAGCACAAAAAACCTGGACAAACAAAGCCAGTAATGGAGGAATACAAATTACTATAGCTCTCAACTCTTAGCAGAAAATACCAGAGGGAAAGGGAATACAAATTCAATTCTCACTATAGCTCTCAACTCTTAGCAGAAAATACCTGAGGGAAAGGGAATACAAATTCAGTTCTCACTATAGCTCTCAACTCTTACCAGAAAATACCTAGGCAAAGCTCACAAGTGGTGGTGGCTAGGGACTTTAGGCTCTTTTTACCCTCTACAAAAGTTACAGGGTTTGAGCCTGAGTACTTCTAGCCTTGAATGGGTGGCATTTTTCACACACACACACACACACACACACACACACACACACACACACACACACACACGTTCTTTCATGCTGCAGATACAGCTCCGCTCGCATAAGAAGCCATTCAGTTACTAATGCTGAGAAATAAAGCTTGACTTATGCATAAACAACACACACACACACCGGTTATCTTCAGTTATTTCATGCTGCAGATACAGCTCTGCTCGCATAAGACGCCGTTAATGCTGCCAGCCAGTTCAGTTCCTAATGCAGAGAAATGAAGCTCAACTTATGCATAAACAACGCACACTGGTTACCTTCAGTTCATTCATGCTGGAGATACAGCTCCACTCACATAAGAAGCCGTTCAGTTCTTAATGCTGAGAAATAAAGCTCGACTTATGCATAAACAACACACACACACACACACACTGGTTACCTTCAGTTCTTTCATGCTGCTGAAGCCAGTTCTTCCATGCTGCACAGATACAGCTCTGCTCGCATAAGAAGCCATTCACTTCCTAATGCTGAAGCTCTGCTCACATAACCATTAGAAGCCAGCCAGTTCAGTTCTTAATGCTGATAAAGCTCAACTTACGCATAAACAAGTCAGAATGTAGTTCCGTTCATGCTTATTAAGCTTCTCTTGCTCCTGCGCACATTTGCGGCCAGCCAGAAATGATGTCTGTAGGATGTGAGCTCCTGCAGCTCAATTCTGACTGGCTGGTAGCCCTGACGGCACTGACGTCATCGCGCACATGATGACATCATCACCGACAGTGCAAAAATCGAAAAACATAAGGGAAAAAATCGGAAATGAAGGGGTGCCACTCGGGAATCGTGACACCCCTTCATTTGGACCCCAAAACTCGGTAAAAACCGAGTAATTCTGTATGGTTGGGAGGTATGGTTATATCCTACATAAGATACAAGTCAGCCAGCTTCCAAACTTTCAGGACACAATCCATATGCCCAAATAATTAGCTCAAGCTGAGCTAACTAAAAAAGACAGGTTTGGTCATCAAACCCTTCAGTTTTTTTCTGTTGCTGAGAATATTTCTCTGCAGGCTTTCAAAGATTAATGGCTGACTAACACTGTTCTTTTGCTGGGCAGATAAATTCCCTTCAGGGTAAAAACTTCTGTATTACTTTTAATCTTGTTTTGAGTAACTTTTTGTGTGAGAAGTACTTTTAAGCAAGGAAAAAGTGTTTTCCCTGACTGTCTCATAGCTTTTAAATTTTGTATTAAAAGTTGTTTAAAATGACTTTTTTCTGAGGAGAAACTAAGTTTATATTTTTGGTGTGGGGAATGTATTCCAAATGCCTCTTACTGTGTTTTTTGTGAGAAAATATTACTTTTCTTGATACTTTTCTGTTTTATCAACTGTTGCTGGTATGCTTCCTTGACAAACAAGTACAATTTTTGCTGGTATGCTTCCTTGACAAACAAGTACAATTTTTTTTTACCATAGAACAAACCACCGGGCCCTCAGTTGGACCTTCTTCTAGCCACAATAAAAATAACTAAGCTGCCTTTGCCATCACAGGAGGCTAGCAATTTGCCACAGCCACAGGTGGATGACTGCTCTGGTTGGTTCCTTAGACCACTTGTCTTTTTCTTTGGATCCCTCTGGTATTGTCCAAACAGCCACCGTGGATGTAGGGGTTAAATACATCCTGTGCAGCTGTTGGGTTCCTCTCAGTGGGCAAGGGACAGCCACTCTTGTTGGCCTTGGGAAAGGGGACAGGGAATGTGCTCCTGCTTAGCCAGAATGCTATGCCCATCCCTGAGGAAGCTGTTGCTGGCAATACAGTGTCTGTTTTCCCTAACCTTCCTGTCAAAAAGATAAAGAAAACTAAACATCTAGCTTCTCCTATGCCAGTTACTCTGGATGTGAGCAATTTATTGGTACTGGCTCAGGGCCTTATACATACTCTTGACTCTTCTTGTAAGGCGGTTTCTAGTAAAAGGGAAAGGGTTCCTCTTTCCCTGAAGAGGTTCAAGAAGTGGAATCTGTATGGGATTGTGAAGGGACAGATGAGGTGTCTTCTTATTTTTCTGATTTAGAATTTGAGGAGGGTGTGGTATCTGAAAATCCCTCTGCAGGATCCTCTTTCTCTGAGATGATTTCCTGAATTAACTATTATTTTCAGTAAGGAAACAATAATGTTTCTCAGTCCCTTAGAAAATATATGATTTGTTGCAAGTGGAATTTTCAGAACCTTCATCCATCCTGCAAGTGCTGTCAGCACTGGATGATGTAGTTGTTACATCCAGTTGTTTCCCTGACAGCCAACTTCATGCCCCTAAGTAAGTAGTCAAAATGTACAAAGTACCTCAGTCTTTCAAGTTTTTATACACAAATCCCAGACCTGACTGAGCAGCTAAATTTTTAGTTAATTCAGCTGCTGCCAGTCATTTTTTAAATTCTAATCCTCCTCCTTCTGCTAAGGATGGTAAAGCTTTTGATAAGTTGGGGGAAAGTATATGCTTTTGCAACTTTAATTTTTAGAATTCTAAATTGTAGGGCTTATATGTTGAAGTTTATCTGGACCATTTATGAAAATATGAGGAATATTTTAGATTTACTTTCCTCTTGTGAGGAAAACATTGCTTTATGTAGTTTAGTTTCTTCTATTTCTCTGGTTACTACTCATTGTACTGTAGATACTACATTCCAGTTGCCACTAGTATCATTTTAAAGAGTTTTACCTGGCTGTGCTCTCAGACCCCCACCCACCAAATGACATTTTGAATTTTCTTTTGGATACAGACTTGTTTTCTTTTTTACCCTCTGCTGCAGAGTTTATTAAAAGTGTAATGAGAGAGAGAAGCTAATTCAGGGAATCTCAGATTTTTCATCTCTCCTCCTCTAAATTTTCCAAGGCATTTTCTGCTTCCTCATCCATTTTTGGCAAGAAACATCAGCAGATGTTAAAGCAATGGCAGGGAAGTTCCAAAAAAGAAAGCAGGAAACCATTACAACAAAGGACAATCAAACATATCAGAATGACTACAGAAGGGACCTTTGTCCCCCCAGCAGTCCCTTACCACTTCCAAAAAGTCTGAATCTTCATTTCTTTTTTGGTAACAGATTATGTCAGACAAATGTGTCCTGAATATGGACCATCTCATACAAATGGCATTGGGAGGAAATTCCTCCTTTCTATGGGATTCCTTCACATCTGCTAGACCAAAGCCTAATCTTTCCTCCTGTCCTACATTACACACTGTCTCAGGAAGTAATATAAACTGTTCTCTCTCTCCAGTTAGGGTAAAAGATTTTACTCAAGTACATTTTTGATATAAGTGATAAGTTAAAAAAGAGGTTTCTTGTTTAAAAAAAATTGGCATGAAAGAAAAAAAATCCTGAAGAGCAGTTTTGCATCTTTCTTCCCTAAATAAACTTGTGATAGTGCCCAAGTTCAAAATCTTTCATTTCACATCATCTTATCCCTTCCTTCCTCATTTGAGTTTTCTAGTAATTCTAGATTTAAAAGATGCATATCATCGCATTCCCATTTATCCAGATTTCAGGTGTTTCTTAAGGTTTTATGTATGGATCACATTATCAGTTCTCTGTTTTACCCTTTGTGTTATCCACTACTCCAAGGGTGTTCTCAAAGTGTCTAACTCCTGTTATATCCCATTGCAGGCTACATGGTATCTACATTTTTCCATATTTAAATGAATTGCTTATCTTTCCAGAGTTTTTTTCCAAGTATCAGGAATCTCTCACCTGTGTAAGATTTCCTACACAGTCTCAGATTCCAAGAAAACATTAAATGTTTTTTTTTTTACTCAGTCACACAAAATTATGTTTCTGAGGTGGCTGAAAGATACCAGTACACAGGAAAAAAATAGATCTATATTTAGATCTATTCCAGAGGTTTTCCACTCAGATTTCAGTCACAATGAGGGAATATTGGGTCGAAAGATACAATGGCATCTGAAGTCTATTTGGTCCCAACACCCAATGTGTTTTCACATCCAAGTTCTAGGATTTGTGAAAAGGGAAATAACTTGCAAATATCAAATTTCTCAGAATCCAGGTCTCCATTTTCCTGCTCCAAAGCAGTCATTCACAAGAGATGCTTCAGACTTTGCTTGGAGAGCAGTCAATGCGAATAAAAGTGCACAGTCATAGAGCCAAGAAAGACAGACCAAAATACATAAAACGCAAACATAAAAGAGATGCTAGCTTTTATAAAGGCTCTCAACTCTAAATCATTTGTGTCCGACAAGACTACTTCAAGTAGTCATAGAAAGTACCACAGTGATGTGGCACTTAAGCAAGGAGGGATCAGATCTTCTCTCCTATGCAGGCCAGCTATGTTAGCAGAGGACATAGCTTTACAGCACAGTCTCACTCTACAAACAACTTGTATTCTGTATGCAAGTCCAAGACAGACCCCCATAAATGCAAACTGTATTATGGCGCCTTCCAAGATTTGATCCATCTGGAGGAACTCCTCTGGTACACCTTTTTGCCTTCTCTCTAAACAAATTGAAAATTCTGTTCCAGGACTCCATGCAAAAAGGCCTGGAAGACAAATGCCTTTTCTTTTCCTTGGGCAGGAATGTTTCTATATGCTTTTCCATTCTTTCCACTGATGTCCAGGGTGCTTATGAAGATTCAGAAGGATTCTGCAAAGATCATTCTGGTGACTCCCTTCTGGCTAAGACAGATGCGATTTTTTTCTGCTTTTGGGTTTGGCCAAGGGTGATTACCACAAACTTCTATATAAGCTGGATTTACTCACACAAGAGCAGGGGTGTTTAATACATCCCAACACCAAACAACTTCAACCAACTGTCTGGATGATGGGGTAGCCACCTGTTTTTGGAGGACTTAAAGGTACTAATGAAAATAAGAAAGCCTTTTACTAGAAAGTCATATATATAAGCAAATGGAAACTTTTTTTTAGTTGGTGCCAACACAACAACCAGCACCTATTTGGGTCTAGTGTTTCTCAAATTTTACAGTATTTGTGTGAGTTACTATCATATGGACTGTCTTACTCCTCTGTCAAAGTTAATTTGCTGGACATTTCACAATATCTGTCCATGGATCCCCCCTCTTTGCATGCAATCTCATGTGAAAAGTTTTGAAAGGGGTGCTGCATTAAAAAGCCTTCCAGAACATTGGTGTCTCCTCCTCGGGATCTTAATTTTGTATTAGAGAAGCTAACACATGCTCCATTTGAGCAAGCTCATCTGGCTGACTTGATGTTCATAACTTAGAAGACTGTTTTGCTGATTGCTCAGACCTCTTTAAGAAAAGAAGCTAAGTAGTAAGCTCATATGGTAGATCAACCTTATCTCATCTTTCACAGAGATGGGGTTTCTTTCAGAACCAACCCTTTTAGCATACCAAAAGCTTTGTCAGAGTTTACTTTAATCAAATCTATTGTTTTCTTTCTAGAAGTCAAAAATGAGGGAGAAAGGACACTTTATATCTTGGATGTTCAGACAATTCAGGTACTATCTTGACAGAACAAAGTTTTTCAAAACTTTGGCTCAGTTCATTTCTTGTGAAGATAAGAATGGAGAACCAGTGAGACTTCCAAAATGGCTGTACATTTCAGTAACAGCTTAATTCTGGCTCTACCAGTTTGAAAAAAGAAACTTAGCAAAGAAGGCCAGTGAATCTAGATTTCTGGGTAAATTTCAGTACATGGCTAGCAAGGTCACTGCCTAGATGCCAGGAAAAAAGAAATGTAAAAGACCTGGAGGAAAATCAGTTACAAAACATGAGAAAGAAATAGAGACTGAGAGGAGTACTGCAGTTGTTCAGTAAGAAGCAGTAAAGTTTCCAGACATGACTTCTAGTAACCTAGAGGAGAGTATAAAGGAGCTGCACACAGAACTGGTTAAAACAAAATATTGATGGAGGATAGCAACACAAACGATAAAAAGCTAGAAAAATGGAAGAACCATTAAATATATATTCAGATAAGGTGGCAGAACTGCAAAACTCAGAGGCTGAAATGAGGAAAAGGTTGGCTGAATATGAAACTGCACAAGAAGAGATGGTTCAAAAAATAATAGAGTTGGAGAACAGAACATGTAAGGAAAACCTGAGATTTTTATGCTGTACCAGAAAAATTGGAAGGAACAGACTGTATTAACTTTATGAAAGCACAAATAGGCAACTGGACTGGTAGTTCACAACAGGTTTTGTTAATTGAAAGGGCACATCATGTGTATGCTCCAAATCTGGTTACTAGAAAACAACCTAGACTGTTAATAGTAAAAATGCAGTCTTATTGGCAGAAGGAGTTGATTCTGACAAAACTGTGGCAGAAGGATAAAGTGCTAAAAATGAGAGACAGTAGAGTGCTTGTGGACAATGATTACTCAGTGTACACCAGGAAGAAGAGGGGTAAATATATATTCCATTAATTAGGGAATGTTGAAAAGCAGGCATGAGATTCAAACTGCTGTACCCAGACATCTTTAAAGTGTTTTCCCTGGAGGGATAAAATAATTTTTTGATGAAGTGCATGCTAAGGAGGAAATACAAATGTTCTTCCAACAAAGGGTGAGCTGTGAATCAGGAGGAGGTTCTGCTTCATGTTCTTCTGGTGCTAAGAACTACAGAGAGACTGAGCCAATGAGGTCTTTTCCACTGTTTGGAAGAAAACATAAGAATTGACTAGAAGAATTGGGAATATGTTGGAAATTAAACAGGGACAGGATTTGGGAGATGGAGATGAACAGGATTAAAGCTAGTAACCTGGAAATCAACAAATGTGGGATGATAAAGCAATAATTGTTTTTGAAACATGACAGAACAATGAAATCTGAAAATACTGGACTTTGTTAAACTTGTGAGGTACTTTAAAGCATATACACTGTTTTGTGTTATTGATGTTTGCAGAATAAAATCAGTAACTTGGAAACAGACAAATGTGGCTTTATACAGCAATAATTCTATTTATAAAACAAGGCAGAACAAGAGGATTTGGAAATACTGGATTTTTGTGGACTTTGTTAAACTTGTAGGAGACTCTAAAGCATATTCCTTACATTATGTCATTAATCTTTGGAGAACTACTTTGGAGAGGGGAGGAGAAGGGAGAAAGTTAACTGTAAGTAAAACAAATTTCTTTTTTTTTCTTAATGGTAATGTTTAAATGCTGCATGCCTTTCTTAGCAAGCTATAAAGTGAAATGTTCTTAGTTCTTTTTTAATATAATAGGGGATACTAATATAAACAGGTGCCTTCTTGTTTTTCCCCTCCCTTCTTTCTTCTTCCTTGTTCAGTGTTAATAAATGTGTGTTTGTGTGTGGGGGGGTCTGGTTAAGATAGCATGATAAAAGAAAAATTAGTGTGCCTTTTCTCATGCTTGCATGGGGAAATGATTGGGTTAACCCTACGATTTATTCATTAACAAGTTTACTACAAAGCATATACATTTAAAAGGAGTATATTCAAGTTTTTTTTTCTGGAAAATAAGGCATCCTTAGCAGTTTGTGTCTGGTTTGCATGTCACCAGAAGGCAATCTGTTAAAGAGAAATGGCTTGCAGAAAATGTTTACTAAAAGCATTTAAGTGTTTTCTTAGCTGGAAGAGCTATAAGGATAAGATAAAACCAAAATACACTTACTAAAAAGCACAGGCAGTTTCATATGTCTTAGCATGAATGAGCTTTCTTTTTGGTTATCTCTGACCTGTGGGTGTAGCTATCAGTTTAGAATGTTTGTTCTTATGTACATAGTTTTGTGTGTTATTAAGTTAATAGGTTTTAGGGTGGTATTGTGTGTGTGTGTGTGTGTGTGTGTATTTTTTGTTTGAGGGTTTTCAATAAAACAAAAAATTCTGCAAGATGTGACATAGGCTCAAATGGAGATGACAACCAGTATTTCTAGAAAAGATTAATTTGCCAAATGGTGCATGCATATAACACAGAAGCTGGAACCAGATATTTAACAAAAAAGCTGTTTTATATATATATATATATATATATATATATATATATATATATATATATATATATATATATATATAAATGGTGGGAATAATAATCGCTCAAGAATATGATTCTTTAATGTCCTTAAACGTTCATGGTCTCACAGATAAATACAAAAAAAAAGCGCAGTGAACTATATTAAAAATGTAGAGTGCAAATAGCTAGAATCCAGGAGAGACACGATGAAAGAAGTGAACATTTGAATTTGATAAAGAAAGGTTTTCAGGATGGTTATTCAACAGAATACCAGGGACAAAGGAAGAGAGGAGTACTTATATTATTTGCAAGAGGAACTCCAACAATAATAGAAGAAAATATAAAAGATAATAATGGCAGGTTTGTAGTACTAAGGGGCTTCTGGCAAGGTAGAAGGATTCCACCGGAATGTATTTACATTCCACTGCAAATTGTTATAATGCAGCTTAAGAAAATTCAGGGAGAAACAATCAGCTTTCAGCAAGGAATATTACCTATAGCTGGAGACTGGAATTTGATTTTCAACAGTGAAGACATGTCTGGGGCCCAGAAAATATAACAAAGGAGGATAGATTTTTAAAGAATTTATGAAAATATTTCAACGCTTTCAGTGTGTAGCTTCTGTATTTGTTCGGAATAAACTGTGTGCGCAGCACTTTGGTCATCATTTCATTGGATCATCTTTATGCTGTTTAGCCACTACATTGACTGTGTTCCTCACTCCACCGGAGTGTTTTAGTATTTCAGATCATGTGCCAAAAATAACTAAAATAAAAACACAGGGTAATAAAATAAAAATGCGACACTGGTGCTTTCCCACCTATTTGTTGAAAAGAGATGAATTTAAGGAATGGGCAGTGGAAATTATTCAGGATATATTAGAGAAGATAGAAATTTCTTCTGAAAATGGAATTAAAAAATAGGGTGGAAATAAAATAAAGGGAGATATGGTTAAAAGTAGCAAGAATTAATAAGATGGACTCACAAATGTTAAAGTACTGCAAAATAGGGGGGATGTCAGAACAAGAGAAGGAGCAACTGCAGAATGCTAAACAGAAAGTATGGGATTACCTCAATAA